>NC_045796.1:56666205-56966957 GCF_009873245.2 Balaenoptera musculus | reverse complement strand
TTTTAAATGACAAGACAATTTAAAAGACAAAATATTAGGACGAAAATATTTTATGAAAATTTTAAACATGATTCCAGGTTAAAAATTACATCATCCTCAGAAAAATATCAGACTCAGTATTAAAGACAGGCTAAGCAATTGACTAAGTATAGGAATATTTACCAGAATGATTTTTCTATTATGCTACTTACTAATTCTCATATGGTCAGTATAAATAAGAAGATTTAAAGTTAATCAGCATTAATTGGGAGCTTTAAAATATACCAAGCTATATTATATTTATTTTAAAAATAATTGTTTTCTTCAAAGGTAGTATGGTTCTTCAAGAACCAAGAACCTTCAAGAGGTTCTCCCTCTCCATCTGATACAATATTATTTGCCACAAACAGCAAACATCATGCAAGGAAAAGGGAGTCTCTTTCTCTTTTTCCATGATACTGTGTGATGCTTTCTCTCTCACTGGCCAGAACCGGGTCATAAACTTCCTGACCCAATCACTGTGAACAACATAATTCAGTTTAATGTTTGGTTGAAGATACTCTTGGCCTACCTCAGAGGTCAAGGTGGGGTAAACATTTTCAACCTTCATGGGGAGTTTGAAGAGGGGTGAATTTGAAAACGGAAAATGAAGATATCTTTGGAAAAATACAAAAATGAAAGCTATGGAGGACATTGAGACACTTTCATCATACTCTTTCCAAGCTCATCATATACAAGTCTCCCCAGCTCTCAAATCTGTAGCTCGTCAGTTCCTTTATAATACCAATGTTCTTTCTCCATTTCAAGCATGATTGATCCTCCTCACCTTTTAGTTGTCACACCTCAGAGAGACCTTCCATAGTTGTCCTATGTATGTAGACTCTCTTCACACACCACCACCATCAATTTTTTTTTAACATCTTTATTAGAGTATAATTGTTTTACAATGGTGTGTCAGTTTCTGCTTTATAACAAAGTGAATCAGTTATATATATACATATGTCCCCATATCTCTTCCCTCTTGCATCTCCCTCCCTCCAACTCTCCCTATCCCACCCTTCTAGGTGGTCACAAAGCACTGAGCTGATCTCCCTGTGCTATGCAGCTGCTTCCCACTAGCTATTTTACATTTGGTAGTGTATATATGTCCATGCCATTCTCTCACTTTCTCCCAACTTACCCTTCCCCCTCCCCGCATCCTCAAGTCCATACTCTAGTAGGTCTGCATCTTTATTCCAGTCTTGCCCCTAGGTCCCTAGGTTCTTCTGACCATTTCCTTTTTTTTTTTTTTTTAAGATTCCATATATATGTGTTAGCATACGGTATTTGTTTTTCTCTATCTGACTTACTTCATTCTGTATTACAGTCTCTAGGTCCATCCACCTCACTACAAATAACTCACTTTCATTCCTTTTTATGACTGAGTAATATTCCACTGTATATATGTGCCATATCTTCTTTATCCATTCATCTGTCGATGGACACTTAGGTTGCTTCTATGTCCTGGCTATTGTAAATAGAGCTCAATGAACATTTTGGTACATGACTCTTTTTGAATTATGGTTTTCTCAGGGTATATGCTCAGTAGTGGGATTGCTGGGTCATATGGTAGTTCTATTTTTAGTTTTTAAGGAACCTCCGTACTGTTCTCCATAGTGGCTGTATCAATTTACATCCCCGCCAACAGTGCAAGAGGGTTCCCTTTTCTCCACACCCTCTCCAGCATTTACTGTTTGTAGATTTTTTGATGATGGTCATTCTGACCGGTGTGAGATGATATCTCATTGTAGTTTTGATTTGCATTTCTCTAATGATTAATGATGTTGAGCATTCTTTCACGTGTTTGTTGGCAATCTGTATATTTTCTTTGAAGAAATGTCTATTTAGGTCTTCTGCCCATTTTTGGATTGGGTTGTTTGTTTTTTTGATATAGAGCTGCATGCGTTGCTTGTACGTTTTGGGGATTAATTCTTTGTCAGTTGCTTCATTTGCAAATATTTTCTCCCATTCTGAGGGTTGTCTTTTCGTCTTATTTATGGTTTCCTTTGCTGTGCAAAAGCTTTTAAGCTTCATTAGGTCCCATTTGTTTATTTTTGTTTTTATTTCCATTTCTCTAGGAGGTGGGTCAAAAAGGATCTTGCTGTGACTTATGGCATAGAGTTTTCTGCCTATGTTTTCCTCTAAGAGTTCAATGGTGTCTGGCCTTACATTTAGGTCTTTAATCCATTTTGAGTTTATTTTTGTGTATGGTGTTAGGAATTGTTCTAATTTCATTCTTTTACATGTAGCTGTCCAGTTTTCCCAGCACCACTTACTGAAGAAGCTGTCTTTTCTCCACTGTATATTCTTGCCTCCTTTATCAAAAATAAGGTGACCATAGGTGCGTGGGTTTTACTCTGGGCTTTCTATCCTGTTCCATTGATCCATATTTCTGTTTTTGTGCCAGTAACATACTGTCTTGATTACTGTAGCTTTGTAGTATCGTCTGAAGTCAGGGAGCCTGATTCCTCCTGCTACGTTTTTCTTTCTCAAGATCGTTTTGGCTATTCGGGGTCTCTTGTGTTTCATACAAATTGTGAAATTTTTTTTTCTAGTTCTGTGAAAAATGCCAGTGGTAGTTTGATAGGGATTGCATTGAATCTATAGATTACTTTGGGTAGTAGAGTCATTTTCACAAAGTTGATTCTTCCAATCCAAGAACATGGTATATCTCTCCATCTATTTGGATCATCTTTAATTTCTTTCACCAGTGTCTTACAATTTTCTGCATACAGGTACTTTGTCTCCCTAGTGGGTAGGTTTATTCCTAGGTATTTTATTCTTTTTGTTGCAATGGTAAATGGGAGTGTTTTCTTAATTTCACTTTCAGATTTTTCATCATTAGTGTATAGGAATGCAAGAGATTTCTGTGCATTATTTTTGTATCCTGCTACTTTACCAAATTCATTGATTAGCTCTAGTAGTGTTCTGGTAGCATCTTTAGGATTCTCTATGTATAGTATCATATCATCTGCAATCAGTGACAGCTTTACTTCTTCTTTTCCGATTTGGATTCCTTTTATTTCTTTTTCTTCTCTGATTGCTGTGGCTAAAACTTCCAAAACTATGTTGAATAATAGTAGTGAGAGTGGGCAACCTTCTCCTGTTCCTGATCTTAGTGGAAATGGTTTCAGTTTTTCACCATTGAGGATGAAGTTGGCTGTGGGTTTGTCATATATGGCCTTCATTATGTTGAGGAAAGTTCCCTCTATGCCTACTTTCTGGAGGGTTTTTATCATAAATGGGTGTTGAATTTTGTTGAAAGCTTTCTCTGCATCTATTGAGATGATCATATGGTTTTTCTCCTTCCATTTGTTAATATGGTGTATCACGTTGATTGATTTGTGTATATTGAAGAATCCTTGCATTCCTGGGATAAAACCCACTTGTTCATGGTGTATGATACTTTTAATGTGCTGTTGGATTCTGTTTGCTAGTATTTTGTTGAGGCTTTTTGCATCAATGTTCATCAGTGATATTGGCCTGTAGTTTTCTTTCTTTGTGACATGTTTGTCTGATTTTGGTATCAGAGTGATGGTGGCCTCGTAGAATGAGTTGGGGAGTGTTCCTCCCTCTGCTATATTTTGGAAGAGTTTGAGAAGGATAGGTGTTAGTTCTTCTCTAAATGTTTGATAGAATTCGCCTGTGAAGCCACCTGGTCCTGTACTTTTGTTTGTTGGAAGGTTTTTAATCACAGTTTCAATTTCAGTGCTTGTGATTGGTCTGTTCATATTTTCTATTTCTTCCTGGTTCAGTCTCAGAAGGTTGTGCATTTCTAAGAATTTGTCCATTTCTTCCAGGTTGTCCATTTTATTGGCATATAGTTGCTTGTAGTAATCTCTCATGATCCTTTGTATTTCTGCAGTGTCAGTGGTTACTTCTCCTTTTTCATTTCTAATTCTATTGATTTGAGCCTTCTCCCTTTTTTTCTTGATAAGTCTGGCTAATGGTTTATCAAATTTGTTTATCTTCTCAAAGAACCAGCTTTTAGTTTTATTGATCTTGCTATCATTTCCTTCATTTCTTTTTCATTTATTTCTAATCTGATCTTTAGGATTTATTTCCTTCTGCTAACTTTGGGGGTTTTTTTGTTCTTCTTTCTCTAGTTGCTTTAGGTGTAAGGTTAGGTTGTTTATTTGAGATGTTTCTTGTTTCTTAAGGTAGGCTTGTATAGCTATAAAATTCCCTCTTAGAACTGCTTTCACTGCATCCTATAGGTTTTGGGTCATTGTGTTTTCATTGTCATTTGTTTCTAGGTATTTTTTTATTTCCTCTTTGATTTCTTCAGTGATCTCTTGGTTATTAAGTGGTGTGTTGTTTAGCCTCCATGTGTTTGTATTTCTTACAGATTTTTTCCTATAATTGATATCTAGTCTCATAGCATTGTGATCGGAAAAGATACTTGATATGATTTCAATTTTCTTAAATTTACCATGGCTTGATTTGTGACCCAAGATATGATCTATCCTGGAGAATGTTCCATGAGCACTTGAGAAGAATGTGTATTCTGTTGTTTTTGGATGGAATGTTCTATAAATATTAATTAAGTCCATCTTGTTTAATGTATCATTTAAAGCTTGTGTTTCCTTATTTATCTTCATTTTGTATGATCTGTCCATTGGTGAAAGTGGGGTGTTAAAGTCCCCTACTATGATTGTGTTACTGTTGATTTCCCCTTTTATGGCTGTTAGCATTTGCCTTATCTATTGAGGTGCTCCTATGTTGGGTGCATAAATATTTACAATTGTTCTGTCTTCTTCTTGGATTGATCCCTCGATCATTATGTAGTGTCCTTCTTTGTCTCTTGTTAATAGTCTTTGTTTTAAAGTTTACTTTGTCTGATATGAGAATTGCTACTCCAGCTTTCTTTTGATTTCCATTTGCATGGAATATCTTTTTCCATCCCCTCACTTTCAGTCTGTATGTGTCCCTAGGTCTGAAGTGGGTCTCTTGTAGACAGCATATATATGGGTTTTGTTTTTGTATCCATTCAAACAGTCTATGTCTTTTAGTTGGAGCATTTAATCCATTTACATTTAAGGTAATTATCGATATGTATGTTCCTATTACAATTTTCTTAATTGTTTTGGGTTTCTTATTGTAGGTGTTTTCCTTCTCTTGTGTTTCTTGCCTAGAGAAGTTCCTTTAGCATTTGTTGTAAAGGTGGTTTGGTGGTGCTGAATTCTCTTAGCTTTTGCTTGTCTGTAAAGCTTTTAATTTCTCCATCAAATCTGAATGAGCTTCTTGCTGGGTAGAGTAATTTTGGTTGTAGATTTTTCTCTTTCATCACTTTAAATATGTCCTGCCACTCCCTTCTGGCTTGCAGAGTTTCTGCTGAGAGATCAGCTGTTAACCTTATGGGGATTCCCTTATCTGTTACTTGTTGTTTTTCCCTTGCTGCTTTTAATATTTTTTCTTTGTATTTAATTTTCGATAGTTTGATTACTATGTGTCTTGGTGTGTTTCTCCTTGGATTTATCCTGTTTGGGACTTTCTGTGCTTCCTGGACTTGATCAACTATTTCCTTTCCCATATTAGGGAATTTTCACCTATAATCTCTTCAAATATTTTCTCAGTCCCTTTCTTTTTCTCTTCTTCTTCTGGGACCCCTATAATTCAAATGTTGGTGTGTTTAATGTTGTCCCAGAGGTCTCTGAGACTGTCCTCAATTCTTTTCATTCTTTTTTCTTTATTCTGCTCTGCAATTGTTATTTCCACTATTTTATCTTCCAGGCCACTTATCCATTCTTCTGCCTCAGTTACTCTTCTATTTTTCCCTTCTAGAGAATTTTTAATTTCATTTATTGTGTTCTTCATCTCTGTTTGTTTGCTCTTTAGTTCTTCTGGGTCCTTGTTAAACGTTTCTTGTATTTTCTCCATTCTGTTTCCAAGATTTTGAATCATCTTTACTATCATTATTCTGAATTCTTTTTCAGGTATACTGTCTATTTCCTCTTCATTTGTTAGGTCTGGTGGGTTTTTTCCTTGCTCCTTCATCTGCTGTGTTTCTCTGTCTTCTCATTTTGCTTAACTTACTGTGTTTGGGGTCTCCTTTTCACAGGTTGCAAGTTCGTAGTTTCCATTGTTTTTGGTGTCTGTCCCCAGTGGCTAAGGTTGGTTCAGTGGGTTGTGTAGGCTTCCTGGTGGAGGGAACTAGTGCCTATGTTCTGGTGGATGAGGCTGGATCTTGTCTTTCTGGTGGGCAGGTCCACGTCTGGTGGTGTGTTTTGGGGTGTCTGTGGCCTTATGGTGATGTTAGGCAGCCTCTGTGCTAATGGATGGGGTTGTCTTCCTGTCTTGCTAGTTGTTTGGCATAGGGTGTCCTGCACTGTAGCTTGCTGGTCGTTGAGTGGAGCTCGGTCTTGGTGTTGAGATGGAGATCTCTGGGAGATTTTCACCATTTGATATTACGTGGAGCTGGCAGGTCTCTTGTGGACCAGTGTCCTGAACTTGGCTCTCCCACCTCAGTGGCACAGCCCTGATTCCTGGCTGGAGCACCAAGAGGCTGTCCTCCACACGGCTCAGAATAAAAGGGAGAAAGAAAAGAAAGAAAGAAAGAGGAAGATAAAATAAATTAAAATAAAGTAAAATAAAATAAAGTTATTAAAATAAAAAATAATTATTAAGAAAAAAAGTTTTTTAAGTAATTAGAAAAAAAGAAAAGGACAGACAGAACCCTAGGACAAATGGTAAAAGCAAAGCTATACAGACAAAATCACACACAGAAGCATAAATATACACACTCACAAAAAGAGGAAAAGGGGAAAAAATATATATATAATTGCTCCCAAAGTCCACCTTCTCAATTTGGGATGACTCCTTATCTATTCAGGTATTCCACAGATGCAGGTACATCAAGTTGATTGTGGAGATTTAATCTGCTGCTCCTGAGGCTGCTGGGAGAGATTTCCCTTTCTCTTCTTTGTTTGCGCAGCTCCTGGGGTTCAGCTTTGGATCTGGCCCCGCCTCTGCGTGTAGATCTCCTGAGGGCGTCTGTTCTTCTCTCAGACAGGACAGGGTTAAAGGAGCAGCTGATTCGGCTCACTCAGGCTGGGAGGAAGGAGGGGTACGAATGCGAGGCGAGCCAGCGGAAGCAGAGGCCAGTGTGACGTTGCAGCAGCCTGAGGTGCGCCATGTGTTCTCCCGGGGAAGCTGTCCCTGGATCACGGGACCCTGGCAGTGGCGGGCTGCACAGGCTCCCGGGAGGGGCGGTGTGGAGAGTGACCTGTGCTTGCACACAGGCTTCTTGGTGGCGGCAGCAGCAGCCTTAGCGTCTCATGCCCGTCTCTGGGGTCCGCGCTAATAGCCGCGGCTCGCGCCCATCTCTGGAGCTGCTTTAAGTGGTGCTCTTAATCCCCTCTCCTCGCGCACCAGGAAACAAAGAGGCAAGAAAAAGTCTCTTGCCTCTTCGGCAGCTGCAGACTTTTCCCGGACTCCCTCCCGGCTAGCTGTGGCGCGCTAACCCCTTCAGGCTGTGTTCACGCAGCCGACCCCAGTCCTCTCCCTGGGATCCGCCCTAGGAAGCCCGAGCCTCAGCTCCCAGCCCCCGCCCGCCCCAGCGGGTGAGCAAACAAGCGTCTCGGGCTGGTGAGTGCTGGTCGGCGCCGAGCCTCTGTGCGGGAACCTCTCCGCTTTGCCCTCCGCACCCCTGTGGCTGCGCTCTCCTCCGTGACTCCGAAGCTCCCCCCCTCCGCCACCCGCCGTCTCGGCCCGCGAACGGCCTTCCTAGTGTGTGGAAACCTTTCCTCCTTCACGGCTCCCTCCCACTGGCGCAGGTACCGGCCCTATTCTTTGCCTCTGTTTTTTTCTTTTTTCTTTTGCCCTACCCATGTACCTGGGGAGTTTCTTGCCTTTTGGGAGGTCTGAGGTCTTCTGCCAGCGTTCAGCAGGCGTTCTGTAGGAGTTGTTCCCCATGTAGGTGTATTTCTGATGTATTTGTGGGGAGAAAGGTGATCTCCGCGTCTTACTCTTCCGCCATCTTGAAGCTCCTCCACCACCTTAATTTTTATCAGATTCTTATGTTGTTGCCTGTAAACCTTAGATCACAATTTGCGGATTTCTAAATTAGCTTTATATCAGACTTATGTAAAACCATGTACACATCTGTTTTTTGTCTGTTTCTCCTTCTACAAAATATGTTTCTCAAGAGTATAGGCTTTGCCAATTTTTTCAGAGCTCCAGAACTTGATATAGCATCAGGCAACTAGGAGAGACTCAGTAGGTAGTTTTGAATTAATTGATGATAGAATATTGATGCCTATAATTAACCTTCGGGGAGAAAAGTGTGAAACTCATGCACATCTATATTCTAGGCAAAGAAAAGTGACCAGAAGTTATAGTTCATGAATACTAAAAACCTAAAAAAATCAATCCGGAAGGCAAAATTCACAAATACTAAACAAGGAAATAATGCAAGATGATATTTAATCAGGTAAATTTATATACATGAATATATTGATACTGAGAATGAGACAATATTATCTAGTGCAATTCCCATATTAAATAATGACAAAAATAAATACACAAAGGTAGTAAATGACTGAGCTGTGCAATTAGGATTACTTGTCTCAGAAAAGTCTTACTAATATAGTACGCAGACTCATTATAGGAACAGGCTTTGCAAATAATAATCTATTTCAATAATATATTTTTATATATATTATACTTTCACATATTGATTCAATTCAGTTTATATCATTATACCAATTATATATACTGAAAGAAAATAATATAAAGCTATTTTTTATTACACAATTTGGCAATTGGTTAGCCCTTTTAATATAAAACATCCTGTATATCTAAGTCCCTTTGTGTGTGAATACATGCTTCTGTGTGTTTCTGAGTGGATTGAATAAATTCTGTATCTCTATTTGAGCACAACTTCTACTGCTCTGTTTTAGCCACAGAATATTTTCCTGTCTTATCAATTAATATTGTGCTAAAATATGATTCATCGAACTCAAATCAAGTTCACCTAAAAGAATATCCAACGATATTAAACCAAGGAATCTTACCCTCAAGGAATATCCGTTTATTTTAATATGAGACTGACTCTTAGAATTGCTACCTTAAATATATTACTTATCCTTTCTCCTGACAATGAGAGGGGTGACAGGAGTTGCCCATAATCTCATTGTCCTGGTTCTAAGATCCCCCAAACTATTACTCTGTTTGGCATTCCAAATTTATTTCCCACTTCTCATAATTATCCTTTCATCACACTCAGGTCAGTCTGTTCACTTTTCCAAAAACCACTATGGTCATTTCTGTCCCAGTTTCTCTTCTTCAAGTGTCACTTCTCCTTGAAATTTTTTGTTTTGCTTTGTTTTTCATTTCTTACTGACTCCCGGTCTCACTAACAATTTTCAGTATTCTTTTCTCTAGGTGTAATATATGCAATTGTATTCAGTTTTCATATGTGGAGCAAATGTCTCCACTGGAACTGAAATGTTATAGCCACAGTGATCAATTGTGTATTTCTGAGTCATTCAATGTTACAGAAAATAATTTAATACCGTAAAATCTTGCCTTCTGAAAGAACAGTTCACCAGTGCTTTTTTGCAGCCCAAGGGTACCCTTTTCACTAAATACAAACTTCCAGTACCTATAGTATCAAGGTCTGTAGCTAACTGGTCATTCCTCTAAAGCAGAGCTACGTTCAAATTGCTGTTTTAACAGATGGTTAAGATAAAGGGAGAATGGGAATAAAAGTTTCACGTGAAGTAATTTTGTTTCACCTACTTTACTTGCTAAACTTACTTCCTAAGATTGTAGGCCTCCAGGAGGACTTGTCTTTTTTATGCCTTTTGTGTGTCTACATCAAATGATAAGTAATAATGTCTAACATATTATGGCAGCGCAGTGCATTTCTACAGTATCGGCTGAGATTTTTCAATCTATACACTTAACTTTACCCAGAATATACTCCATGTTATTTTTTTTTTTTTTAAGTTGCCTATCTTTTAATAAGCTATGTGGTAAAGTCAGGTGAATTTTCTTTTATAAGGCCCTGATTTAATGACCTATTAATTTGAAAAAACTTTATAATTCCATTAGAAGAATTCACTATAGAAAAAAATACATTAACAGTAAACTAAGAACGTAGTTTTATTTCTTATTGATTCTTCATTTAATTGCAATTAGACAGATTTTACAATACATTGTGTGATCCTTCTCATTTTCCTGCTTTAAAAAAAGTCTAGATTTTTCCTAACATATAAGTAAATTTATAATTACATGGAATATATGTAGAGATTTTCAACACATTTCACTCCACATTAATTTAGGAAGAGGTGGTTGGGAATATGACTGGCACTATTTAGGTATTGGTTCATTTTATAATTTTGTATTAGTAGATATTCTTAAACTTTCTTTATGCTTTGGCTAAAATAGTGTTCCTAAATGATTGGATGGGAGTAAAAGGAGAACCTTCAGGAGCAAAATCATGAGGCTATTAGTTGCTCAAAGAAAGACTACTTCTGGCATGGGATAGGTTGATTACAGTGTACATTAATGATATTAAAGATGTTAAGGAGGGACTTCCCTGGTGGTCCAGTAGTTAAGACTGCACTCCCGGGACTTCCCTGGTGGCACAGTGGTTGAGAATCTGCCTGCCAATGCCGGGGACACAGGTTTGATCCCTGGTCCAGGAAGATCCCACATGCTGTGGAGCAACTAAACCCGTGCGCCACAACTACTGAGCCTGTGCTCTAGATCCCACGAGCCACAACTACTGAGCCTGCGTGCCACACCTATTGAAGCCCATGTGCTCTAGGGCCCGCGTGCTGCAACTACTGAGCCTGCATGCCACAACTACTGAAGCCCGTGTGCCTAGAGTCTGTGTTCCACAACAAGAGAAGCAATCACAATGAGAGACCCACGCACCGCAATGAAGAGTAACACCCACTCGCCACAGCTAGAGAAAGCCCATGAGCAGCAACAAGGACCCACGCAGCCAAAAAAAAAAAAAAAAGACTCTGCACTCCCATTGCAGGGGGCATGGGTTCGATCCCTGGTTAGGAAACTAAGATCCTGCTACTAAGACCCTGCATTGCCCCACTGTGTGGCCAAAAAAAAAAAAAAAAAAAGTGTTAAGAAGATAAAGAGAGGGAGTAAATTACCATCTCTCCAAATTCCATGCTTTTTATATAGCGTCTTAGCTATAGTGGATATAAATCAAATACATAAATATCTGAACACAAAACGTATGCAAAAGTAATTTTAGTATTATAACTATTGCATTGTTATTATTTCATTTCCTTTTTATGATTTGCTCTCTTACAAACATCTTCTAATTATTTACCTACCTATTTATCATCTAATTATCTATGAGGTCAGACATTTAGCTGGGGAGAGCAATCTGCACTCAAATAAAACACAGTAGCCCCCCTTTATCTACAGGGAATACATTCCAATACCCACAGTGGATGCCTGAAACTGAGGATAGTACTGAATCCTATATATATACTATGTTTTTTCCTATACATACATACCTATGATACAGTTTAATTTATGAATTAAGCACAGTAAGAGAATATCTGAATTCCCAACATCACCACTCATTTGCTTTGGGGCCATTATTAAGTAAAATAAGGGTTACTTGAATATAAGCACTGTGATACCTCGAAGTTGCTCTGGTAACTGAGACATCCACTAAGTGACTAAGGGGTGGGTAGCATATACAGCATGGATACTCTGGACAAAGTGATGCTTCACTTCCTGGGAGGGACAGAGTGGGATGGTGCGAGATTCATCATGTTGCTCAGAATGGCCTGTGATTTAAAACTTATAAATTGTTTATTTCTGGAAATTTCTATATAATATTTTCAGACCTTGGTTGACTACAGGTAACTGAAACCACAGAAAGCAAACCCATGGATAAGGGGAAATACTGTAGGTAGGCCAGGAATGCTGTCCATCATAACTAAAATTCTCAGTTTTGCTAACGTGGATGGCTCACAGTGATCCCACTGTCTTTCCAGGAATATTTCATGATATAGATATACCTCTCAAGAAGTTCAACATCTGAGACATTAATTCTGTATAGTTCAACAATAGCTTAGAAAGAAGCTAGTTCCATAAATTGTCTTAACAATTAGATATCTCCTACTACACATGAATCTTTAATATCAAATTGTTTTTATGTGCATCAGAAAACTCATGCTTTTCTATCCATTAGTGGGACAAACAAAATGATAAAGTTTACTGACATTTATTAATTTTACTCTTTCTTGAATAATCTATTTACTCTGTCTCTCAATACATTTCTAGTATATCCTATTAAGTATTGTTTTCTCCCTCTATTTTGTTTCATTATAACACAATTTGTTTTAAAATGTTTTGCTTCAAAAACAAACAAAGCAGTACCAGTATACTGAAAAACAGTAAACTGCTAAGGGTATTGTATGTTTATTTTCGATTCTCAGAAGGCCATGGAAAGGTCTACATGTAGGAGAGCTACAGCTGCAGATTGTACTGTACTCTCTGGATCAAAGGGCACTAGTAAACCACACTGTAAACAAGCCAATCAGCAATCATATTCTATGGTGCTGTTATGATTTGACTACATTCTGCAACATGTACTGCTTATTCCTTTGTGGCTTCTCTTTCTTTTATTTATTTTATGTCCTGGTGAAGTATTTTTATCCACAGTGGCAGACAACTTTTGTGCACAAAGAAAACAAAATAAAGACCTAATGCAGGTTTTCATTTCCAAAGGGTCAAGTTTCCCAAGGCTCAAGTTGCCTTTGAGGAAATAGACAATAAATATTAGCATGCGATTAATAAAATGGAAAGATTTGATATCATTAAGGGCAATATAAACAGTATTGCAGCTGGAGAGACATGTCCCTTGTTTGTAGAAATGGTTGCTTGAATAAACTATAGACAGGGATATGTTGGGATTTTTAAGGTATTTGAAGAAAACAGAAGAATGATTGTCAGGATAAAAACCTTGGATGAAAATCCTGAATATACCTGATTCTGTTAGCAGTTCCATTTCCAGGAATGGATACTTATACTATTAAAAATCTCCTTGATGCCCATAACAAACAGACTGACTATTGTAGGCTTCACAAAGGCTAATTTCACATTCATTATTGAAAGAACCAGTGAAAGCTAGAGATATATGTAGATGTCCTATAGATGTCCTATGTTAATATATATAAATAACAATCAAAAATAAAGTGTATATATGTGTCTGTATATATCTATCTATCTATCTATCTATCTATCTATCTATATATATATATATATAGGGGGTCATCCTGACTAAGTCAAAAC
Organism: Balaenoptera musculus; assembly: GCF_009873245.2. Taxonomy (NCBI): domain Eukaryota; kingdom Metazoa; phylum Chordata; class Mammalia; order Artiodactyla; family Balaenopteridae; genus Balaenoptera; species Balaenoptera musculus. Next base: position 56,953,658 of record NC_045796.1, on the reverse strand, counting down.
TAGTAGTTTAAATCAATTCTAGCTGTAATAACTCCAAGTGTAAATGATAATTTAATGCTTTTCTGATTAAATTCTAATTCTATAAATTAGTAACATACTTTGTGTTCTATTGATCACACACTGAGATTTTGGGGAAAAATGATTTATAGTGTGTTACCTTATGGTCTGGTTTGGTGACTTCAACATTATTTGATTCCTAGATCCTTTTCTTTTTTTATTGATAATCAAGTTTGAAATGAGCGAAAGACTGGCTGAAAGCTTATTTCTGTTTTTTGAGATTCTATTTTGATGCAAGGGCAACATGTTTTTAAGAACGGAGGAAGACAAAAACAAATAGATTAAAATATTTCAAGTGATATTATTGGTTTCTCAACAGCAAACCCAGATGGCTCAAAAAGACATTTTAAAGAAACAGTTAAAACCATTATCATGATTTACAGTTAAAAATGGGAAGAAAATTAGTGAAAGTTTTTCAGTAGATCAGCTTGATTATTCTTATGCAGAAAACCTCTTACTGGAAATGACTACCACATCTTGCAAGCAGCTGTAATTACTAGATAAGGCAGGCTCTTCCAAATTTCTGCTCAGAAGTATGGACTTTCTCTAAGAAAAATTTCCCAAATCAAGATGATCACTAAATCCTATAAATCTGCTTTCAGAATAGATATTAAATGCTATGCACTTCACCATCTCCATGAAACCACCAGAAGAAGTGTGTGCCTACTCATGTTTGAAGAGTCCAAGTTTCATTGAGTCATTTCTCACACTGCTAATTTTAGTGTCAGACCATTGTGCTTAGGGTATAATCCAAGGCTTTTATTATTCCAGAATTGTTTTCTATCAGGTTTTCTCCCTCTCACTGTGTACTCACACTGGCTGGCTTTCAGCGACTTGACTTTGCACACATCATTCCCCTTACTGAAATGTTTGCCTCTCTCCCAATAATCTACCCCTTCTTTGGTTAACTCGTACTCATACTTTATGCCCAAGTCGTAATGGCATTTCTCAATGACCCTGTTCCCCAAAACTCACAATACCATATATTCCAATTTAGCACTTATCACAATATTAAAAATGAGTTACTTGTGCAATATTTTCACTTAAAATATGTTTTCCAATTTGGGCCCCACATTCTCTCTCTGTCCCTCTCCCTCCCGACCCTTCTGTGTGTGTGTGTGTGTGTGTGTGAGAGAGAGAGAGAGAGAGACATGGTCATATCGTTGGCACTTAATAAATGTCTGTTGAGTGGATAAACTAAAAATCAAGAGCACTCACTATAGACAGAAAGTACAGGAATGTTAATACTTTATGTTTTCTATTAGTAGAGAATAACACAGATATAAACTTTGGAGTTTTGAGAAAGTTCATTGTAGTTGAATACTTTTTTGATAGGATAATTTCACAATATAGAGACATAATAGGGAAAGCTGTGCTAAGTTTCTATATTTTTATTGAAAAGTAACCGTAACATTAATGATAATAGTAACTACAGTGTATTCAAAACTAAAATGAACTGTACATTGTACTTAATCCTCTATACTCAGTCTTTGATTTAGTTTGTTCACATATTCCTGAAAAAGAAAAGTTCCTATGATTCTAGAAAAAGCTTGATTGCCTTATAACCATTATGTAAGTAGCAATCCAAACCAGTTTTAAGCCTGCTTTTTTTTTTTTTAATTAATTTATTTATTTTTGGCTGTGTTGGGTCTTCGTTTCTGCGTGAGGGCTTTCTCTAGTTGTGGCGAGCGGGGGCCACTCTTCATCGCGGTGCGCGGGCCTCTCTTGTTGCGGAGCACAGGGTCCAGATGCGCAGACTCAGTAGTTGTGGCTCATGGGCCTAGTTGCTCCGTGGCATGTGGGATCTTCCCAGACCAGGGCTCGAACCCGTGTCCCCTGCATTGGCAGGCAGACTCTCAACCACTGTGCCACCAGGGAAGCCCAAGCCTGTTTATCTAATAAGCAAAAGCTTTCCTCACTGAGCATGATTTTGCACACTAAGGGAATGAATTACAGCTCCTTGCTTATCACAGTTAGCCAATCACAGATACACCTCTGAGTGCCAACCAATTAACAGTAGTCTTACTTGATCATGCTTCTACAGATGGTATCTTCTCACCCATACCTGTGAAAGTCCACCAGTCCCTAAACCCTACAGTTCCTAAAATTTATATTTAAAAAGTATTCTGTTCTGCTTAGATTCAGAGAGATTATACCTAAATGGCATAGCTCTCACTTAATAAGCAATAAATTTAGCTTTGTCTTCTTATTTCAGACATTAAGTGGTAGTCTCATCCTTTGACACTCCTAAGCCAACTATTAGTATATTCATTTTATAGAAGTGGGAAATGAGGATCAGAAAAAGATAAGTGACTTAATTAAGATTGCAGAGATAATAATATATAAATACTGGAACATTGATCTGACTCCTAATGTAATTATTTAATCACTGTAATATAGTCATCTCCTTGATGAATGCACTTTATCTAGAATTTTTAAAGAAGGATATTTACCCACCAGATCATTTAAGACATGAAAACCAACAAAACAGAAGAGATGAGAATAGAAGAAAATATCAAGGAAATATAAAAAATAAAAAACATGAGACATTGAACTTAGAAATAAGTATATCTGTTATAAAAATAAATATAAAAGATTTAAACTTATGAATTAAAAGTGAAATACCTTCAATTTTTCTTAATAACACATACTACCACAGAATACTTATAAAAGATAAACTTGCAATAAAATCAACTGGTAAAAAAGGCATAATTGTTGGACAGAATGAAGTAATAAAATTCAAGTGAATATTAGTTTGAAGCCATTAGACAATTTGTGTTGATATAAGATAAAATTTCAATAAAGATATTAGAGTTATGAACATTCAAGTTCAAAACATCACACTGAAGAAATATTTCAAAATTTCAGGAAAAAACTGAACATATACATTTTGGATGAATTTTTGTGCACTAATATGTGTGAACATGTAAATGGTTAGTTGATATTTTAACATAATATGTTAAGTTATAAAAAAAGAAAAAGTGTCTAGAGAATTTTTTAATAAAATAAATATTATAACTGAGAATTTTAGTAAACTTTTTGATAGGATACATATATTTATCTCTACTCTTTCTTCTTTCACCATTTGAATATTAAAAAGTGAATATACATAAAAAAGAATAAACCCATAAAGATAGATATAAGAAACAGAGATGACCACAGATGAGAAATGCCAACCAAGTTTGCAAAGGAAAGTAGATGTACAAATAATAAATGGCATAGGGTTTACCTATATCTCCCTGTCTGAAGCACCTAAATGAGTGGCCAGGAGAGGGTGAAGAATACTCCAGGAATCCTATAGATTCTTTCCACAAAATTCCCCCCAAATGCTCAGTGATTTGGGACCAACACATCTCTCTGAAAGTATGTGTGCAAGGCAGAGATGCTGAGAGGAGGGCTATGTGAAAATGTATGAAAAGAATTGATAAACCCTGTCACTAGCTAGCTAAAGCACTGCCTTCCTCCACTCCTGTTGAAAAAGGAAATTTACTTCATTGGAAAAGTGAATAAGAGGAAATCTGCCCTGGGTCCACTGAACACTGGTGAAGGTGAGAAGAAGTGCCTTACTTCATGAATCTTCCAATCTACACCTCAAACCCTCTAACCGTACCAGGCCAAGCTTAGAGTCCTTTTTAGGAAACTGAACAGTCCAAGAGAAAAAGCCCACAGATACAGATTTTGGTGAAGATGGAGATGGGGATGGGCACTCCACATAAAGCATCCTGGTCTCATGCTGCACAGTGGACTTAAAGGTCCATCCGTTTATAAATTGTTCACACATCTGAACTTTCTGTCACCTTTTAATGCCTAATTTATGAGAAAACAATCACTGAGAATCATCAGATGTTGAAAAACACCTCAAAAAAAAAAAGAAAAGACTGAAACAACAAAGAAGACATCCTTATTTGAAAAGTGTACTTATATAACAATTATACTCCTACATATATCCTGATGATAAGAATAATTATATTATTAAAGATTTTACAACACTGATTTAATCCATACCCTTATACCACACAGCTGGAGAAAGATCATTCAAGTATGTTATATTTTCAAAAGCCACATTGTATGAAATTCACTGCATAGATTACAGTCATTAAGACTTATTGGACTCAAGAAAACATTTTCCTGTTTTGACAAGTTCATGATACTCATTACTGAATGATGTACCAGGATGTTTCTGTCATGTTTGCTAGCAATATGCATTATTCTCATTTGCAGTCAATAACTTGACTGGCGGGCAACTCCCAGAGAGAGAGTGAGGATATTTAACTGCTTGCTTTGCCACACTACATCATTTAACTTCATCTTTCAAGCTTTTTTCATATGACACAGTGCAGAAAATGCCACAGAACAGTGCTTCCTAATTAGCTTCCTGTTTCCTTTTGATACTTTTGTTTTTTTGAGAGGCTGTAAATCTTGTTACAATATGTCATCTTAATACTGTGTAACCTATTTAAGATTTTAAGATGTGTTTTCCTTTCTACTTTAAAAGAGGGAGGGAGGATATGACACATTTTCAACATAATTAATAATTCCTAGAGTCCAAAAAGTATCTGCCCATAATTGCCAAATATGAGGTCATAATATTTATTATTTTCAACCTTCATTCAAGTCATAGTATTGTTAGGAAAAACCCTTTTCATCTTTCACATATTGTTATACTGCAGTGGGTGAGTTGTGGTACCATTTTGCTTTGTTTGCTCCAACTCTAACCCTGATCTCAACACTCAACATACAAAAGTCCATATTTTAAAAACCAGATAAAGCTTTTTTTTTCAGGATTTTGATAGCAGAAGAAAAAACACGGGTTTATAAAATCCTCCTCCTTTTAATTTATGTATCTTTAGAAGGCAGCCCAAGAAGAAATCAGTGGGTCTAATCCTGCCCCGACAGTGAGAAAACTACCACTTCTTAATTTTTACCAATTTTTCCTATCTTTTCAGTTAACTTTCTTTCTAATGTAAATACAAATTTAAACCTAGGCTTAATATAGTTTTTTTTTTTTTTCCCTTTCACCCAAGTGATGTCACAAATCAATGTAAAATCAATGATCCAAAATAGTCAGTGGGTAAAAATAATCCAAAGTATTTCTGAAGGTTGAGTTGGCGTGTAAAAAATTACACTGATTATAGTGTGTTCTGGGGCTGGTTCTGTTTGACTGTGAGTGTATGATGATGCAAAGTTGAAATAGAGCCTAAAATCTACTGCTTCTAAGTCTGGGTTGACCACGGTTAATGGGTTTTGGATTTCCATTAGAGAAATGTGTTATAAATCAAACTACTTTAAATTATTTATCTCTTAGTTAAATGGATGCAACTATGAGGAGGTCCTAAGATATTTATGACCAAAGTTTGAAGAAACTGAGATGCAGACAGCAATCATGCCCCAAACTAGAAAATGTAAAGATATAAATAAAAGTGCATTCTGACTTAGTGATATCTTGGCATTTCCCTCACTACAACCTTAATGTGAATCACCATCCTTGTTCATTTCCATGACTTTACTGTCTATCTTGTATCCTATCTCGGCCCCCTACAGACAGTCTTTCATCAGCAGCCAGTTTTGTAATATGTACATCAAATCACATTCTTTCTTTCTTTGAATTTATCAGTGGCTTTTCATTACAAATTAAGTAACAATTTTTCTTGTTACCATGGACTGCAAGGCTGCACATGAAATGGATCCGGTCCCGTCTTCCATCTTCTTCCCTTTTCACGAAGCACATCAACTTTGGTCTCTGTCTGCCCTTATTTAATAGCACTTGTATGTCCTCTTCTTTCTGCATGGCTTTTTTTCTTATATCTTAGCATGTTTGCTCCAGTTTTGTATTTTGGGTTGCAATGCATACGCTCCCTTCATGAAGCTGTACAATGGCCAGTGAGCTCTGTTGAAGCAAAACTATAACCTTGCTTACTGCAGTTATCAGCCAGTAGCTCATGGAGAATCACCTCTGCCTCTCTTCTGCTCATCAAATCTCTTGTGAGTGAAATTAACTGACATAATCTAAAGTGTATTGATAATCCCAGCAGCAAAGGACTCTGTAAGTGTAATGTTTTAGCTTTACAACTTCTCCTGCTGAAAAGAGAGGAATGGAAGTTGAGCCAATTTAAATTATATAGATATAGATAGATATCGATGATATATTGGTGGATAATAGATATTATGGGGTATTATAGTAAAAATAATGATGCTTGGCTATGCACAAGGTTCTTAAATAAAGACCAGGCCTGTGAGAATTTGGGAAACATGTTAAGACAATTCCTCCTTATTGGATCTGGAAAAAGGGCAAGTGATTACTTTTCTGCACGACAAATTGCATTTTTTTGCATATTCAGATGTATCCAAGGAATTATGCCTTTGTCATTATTTCACTATCTAAAAATTCCTAAACATCCTTTGAAATATTCTTGAGCTTCTCTTCCTCTGCGAAGCTTGCAGCCTCCTAATAAATCCCTGCTGAAAGCTCTCTATATATCTTAGAAATGCCCCCAAGGATATAGGACATTTTAGTCATTCATTTAATCATTTTTCTTTAACAAAGTTTTACTGAGTGTCCAACCTGACTCAGACACTCTACTGGGCACAGTCCATCAGTAGAACAGAAAAGTGAACTAACAGTTGCATTCTGTGTAGTCAGTGCAATTCTCTGTATTTGTGGAAGCAAATGAATGAGCTGTCCACATTGAATGGGGTCAGGGAGATCCAGGCCAGGAAAGGAATAGTCAACCAAGTTCCAAGGCCTTGAAGTTTACATAGGAAGAACTAGTAAGAGATGGAATCTTTATGTCTTCAGCTGTTACTCCAGGTCTTAATGCCTAGGTTTGCTTATGTGATTGAATGAATGCACTTGTGTATGTATGTGGGGGATGATTGTGTTTATGTGGATTCATGGGAGGCGCAAAGCTGTTAGGTTACCCTAGGTCAATGTTAGTAAGTGATCTTGGGAAGGATATGATTTATACTTCTTTTATATAATATATATATATATATATATATATATAAATATATATATATATTTATATATATTTATACTCTTTTCTACTCTAAAGTGGTTTGTGTAAACATACCTTTGTGTTTCCTTTCCAGCTACCTATTCCTGATTTGTTTCTTAGTCTTTCCCATCACCTGTGTAACCATTTCCTATATTAAGTTCCCTCTATTATAAACTCTCAAGGTGGTTTATGTTTTAATAGTTGGAGCCTGACTAATAGAATCTCCAAAGTATTTCTACAAACTTTTCATATGCTTCCAGAGTTCCGCAATGTATCTTTGAAGAAGTGTAGCTGAATACAATGTGTAATAACCCAGGTCTACTTTCTATCAGGCATATATATTGTCAAAGCTTTGACATAGAACCCCACTCTATACTTCAGAACACCTGTGTGTTTATTGATTCCAGCTGTGAAGAACACATTGAGATTCTGGCTCTCCATGTGATCAGTTGTGGACAGTCATTTTGCAAACTTAATGTTGACTGATACATCAAATCAGCAAGTGTTTCAACATGACAGATAAGAACATTCCATGTCAGGTCATCAATATCCTGAATTATAGCTGAGTAAATGTGAAAGCTCCATTGCAAGCCTGGCAGAACAGGAACACAACAGCATAAAGGCCTTGCTTCTGCTACAGTTCTGTTAAGAGGGTGAGGAATATTGATGAGCTTGATGCTGATTATGTGTAGATATTTCCTGAATACTGTGCCTGAATCCTAGTGAAACTATGGCAGCTACATATAAATACAGATACTGATATATTTTGTGGAGACCAGAGTGTCCACTTTTCTGCTGTCATGTCATCAATGATTTGATCTCATAGTTAAAAATATAGAGCTATGTCAAATGTTGACCTTTGGCCAAACTCCTTGCCTGATCCTTGAACCCTGTACTACTGAAGGTATTGATACCTGGAACCCATACAGACATTGAGTTGTATTCAAATTACTGTACCCCTTCAGTCTTGCTTTTCTCAAACCAGATACTTGTTATTACATCTTCCTCATGAACCTCAGTTTCACAGCAGATCTCTCTCTGCCTTTTGGACCCTAGCTCTGAACACTTTTTCACTTGTTCCTGGTACCCAGCCTTGTAGTACAATGTTATAATAAAAGAACACATCTTTTTACTTTGAATAGGAGGAAACTGCACCAAAAGTGTATTACTTATGATATAAAACAGACTTTATTTACATTTCCTCTAATGTAAAACCTCCCTGTCAAGATTAACTATAACCTCATTTGGTTAACTAGGTTTTAAACACAATGCCCTTATCAACATATGTACGGCAATTTTCAGCATATCATTTAAATAAACAAAGCATTTGATATTCAAGTGTTTTGTTTCATGAAATTTGTATTAATTAGTGCTGGTTCCCTTTTTAAGGGAGACTTGTCATTTTTTATTTGATATCTTTTTCTTCTCGAAGTGGAGCCTTAATATTTCTTTGGCAATTTTTTTTCTGTTCAACTGCCATTGCACAACCTAGCTGGCACAGCTCTCTCTTACCATGGCAATGTCTTGTGTTACATTGGGATCTTTCTCCAGATGTGGAGATCATGGAGTATCCCATTTCTCATTTACTCCTAGCTTCTTATTGTTGGTCACAAGTTATTTCATGTATGGACATTGTGTTCTGTGGAGGAAAATAGGGCTTTGGTTAAAGATTGAAAGTGAAGAAGAAAAACTATCTTAGTTTTAGAGGTAGCATGATGATATATATCAAAAATCTTAAATAACCTATATAATTATTAGAATTAATATGTAAATTTAGCAATCTTTTATGATGGAGGGAAACATTTAAAACTATAAATTTATATGTAAACAATTGAACATAGAATTATTATATTATAATACCATCTAACCCAAAAATAGGAATAAATTTAACGGGATGTTCACAGTTTCTACACTGAAAGGTACAAAACATTTTTTCTGAGAAAAGCTAAAATCTAAATAAATAAATGGAAAGAGATATCATGATCACAGACCAGAAGGCTCAATATTGTTAAGATGTCAGTTTTCCTGAAATTGGTTTACAGATTCATTGTATTCTGAATCAAAATTTCAAGGGGCTTTTTTAAGGAACTGACACGCTAAACCTAAATTTTATGTGGAATGTAAAGGAAATAGAAGAGATAAACAATATTTTAAAAGAAACAAAGTTGGATGAGTTTACTGCCTGATTTCAAGACTTACCATAAAGCTGTAGTCAACAAAACATGGTTTTGGCATAAGGAATGACAAATGTATCAATGGAATAAATTAGAGAGGCCATAAATAGATCAGCATTTACATAGTTATTTGAGTTTTATCAGAATCACCAAAGCAATCCACATATAAAATGATTGGGATCACATTTTTATTTGAATTTCTTCTATATGGAAAAATATTTAAAATTTGGCAATATCAAATGTTGTAAGCATATGGTGAAGTAATTTCTGTAACAACCTGATGGCAGAGTGAATTAGTATAGTCAATTTGTAGAACAACTGGTATTATTGAGGAAAAAGAATAGAACTATCTGGCAAGATAGACTCTAAGCATGCGACAGTGATTTCTTCTGAAGGTGAAGAAGTGAAAGGGCACTTGTCAGCTGTGAGGGAAATGTTCCAAGGGGACTTGCTTTATCTGTTCTATACAACTGTAAAGGAGAAAGTATGCATATATTAGAATATTTAAAATGTATGTATGGTAAAGATAGACTGGAAATAAATATTAAGTTGTTTATTCTATTGAAATATGTGTATATATTGACTGTTGGTAGTTTACTGTATTTATTTTAATTATTACACCACCCCCAAGACCTGCAATTGCTGCAGTCAAGCCTCAAAAAGAATGCATTCCATCTTGTTCCTAACTTCATTGGTCTTATTCCATTCCTCAGAGGCAGGAGCTTTGCCCAAGCCTCAGCTCTCAATACTTGATTCTCAGGTCTCTCTCCATGTAAACATTCTAATCCTATAACAAAAATGGACTTACCTTAATCCTCTTATTATCAGGCATTCAATAACCTAGAATATCCCTCCAGAGGAGTTTCTTTCTGCAAAAGGCTTGCTCTAGAGCCAGCAGTTATTCAAGGACAGTCATCTTCTCTTTTTCATTTATTTTGCACAACACGCAAAGAGTGGGGTCCTTTTATCCCTCCATGATGGCTAATGATTTACCACTTTCTGTGTCGGTGCAGTCCTGTGATAACTAAACTCCCGTGTGTTTTATCCAAACTACATAGGATCCACAGATAGGATCAGCCTGCCTTTGGTAACTGGCTATCCCTCGACTAAATACTGAGCTTTAGGCATCTGGTTGTATCTTGGCTGCACTGTTGCTTCTGGTTGCTTGTTGTAAGCATTCAGGACAGTGTTTTCCTGTGGATGGGACCCGGTCTTGGGTCTCATTGACTGAAGTCTCCATCCAGATTTATCATCTCACACACGGACCTTTCTCCTTTTTTCAAGATCAATAATTTTTACTACGCCAAATATTTGTTGAGACTTTCTTAACCTACACATTGGAATAAACTGCAATTTTCTTGCATCATTAAAAAATCTAATTAAAATATTATGCTATCCTCATAATTAGACACTTAACAAACATGGTTAGGAAAAATGGTTCTGTCCCCTCAGTCATGGTGCTGCATTACCACCTGTGTTTAGGCCTAATGCTGTGTGTATCACACCTTGCTTTGTGGCAGAATTGTCACTTTACACATATCAGAGATTCTGTAATGATTGCAGAGAATTCTCAGCTTCTATAGCTGCAAATACTCAGTATTCGCACTTCCACTATCTTCTCTTTCAAGGTATTTTTATACATAAAACTATTTTTGCTAACAGAGACTGAATCCCTATGCAGTACATGAGCAAAGTTGCTATCTTTCTAATGATTTTCAAAAATGCCTGCCCCTATTATTCCAGAAATAACTTTTCCCTCTGTATTCTCTGTGGCACTGCTCTAATGATTTTCTTTTCTCCAAGTTCTGCTGTGGGTTGGAAAGGTTATCCAAGAATTGGTTATATTTTAGTTGGAAAACAAAAAATTCCACTTTTAGAAATGTCAGAGTTGCCACTGTTGAATGAAATGTTATTGATTATATGATAACAGTATTTGTTACAGAATTAAGCATACTTTTCTTGGCTTAAGCAGCCAACAGTTTTATAGTTTAACATGATTTGTTAAGTTTAATATGTTCTGTTAAGCAAATCATACCAATGCCTTCTACTTATTGAAATTCTAACCATCCTTTCATTTACAACTTTAAATTATACCCCTTGGAACTTTTCTTGATCCCCCTTTGGAATTAATTGATCTTTCCTCTGTATTCCCATAAAATGTTATTTTTTATTTCAATAAATGTACTTGCTTCTGTATATATGGAACTAATAGTTTGTTGTTCATGTATTAAAAAATATATATATATCTAACTCCCCCTCCCAAATATGAGCTCCATTTATGACAGGAACTTTCATGTCATCTCTCTGAGAATGTAACACACTTAAAATAGTTGATATTCAAAATCTATTTGGAAATTCATGTTTTACATATTTAAAGGGTAAGTATAAAATAAAGTTCAGACATTTTAAGTGTACAGCTAGATTAGTTTTCAAAATTAAGACTGAGATAAGGAATAATACCAGCAACACAGATACCTCCCCCGGCCCTTCCTAGTCAATAACATCGTTATACATTAGTTTTGTCCATTTTTAAACTTGTGTTAATGAAACCACAAAGTATGTATTACTTTGTTTCTGGCTTCTTTCATTCAACATATTATCTGTGAAATTCATAATTATTTTTGCATATAGTGAGGGTTCATTTAATTTCACGGTATGATTATTCCACATTGTAGTTATTCCTTCTACTCTTGATGAACCTTTGATTTGTTTCAAGTGTTTGGCTATTTTATACATATATATACTCAGGTTAGCTGAAGGCATGTCTAGGAATTGCTGGCATGTGCATATGTTAAGCTTTGGAAGATATTGTCAGTTTCCCAAAGTGAATTTAATTTCTCACTCACAATATATGGGACTTCCTGATGTCCACATTATCCTCATCACTTGACAGCACTAAGAGTTATTTTTTTATCTTTTGTATTTTTTTAGCTATTCTCATGGATGTGTGTCAGTATCTCACTTTAAATGGCATTTTATTGATGACTACTAATGCTGAGCATATGCATATTGTGTTTTTATATATCATCTTTGAGTATTTCTGGAATAATACCCACTTATTGGTAATGTGTATCATTTTTATGTATTGTGGTAATTAATTTCCTAATATCTAGTTTAGAATTTTTGCAACTGTATGCATGAGAGGAATTGGCATGTTCTATCCTTCTCGTAATGTCCCTATTGGTTTCAAAATTATTAGGGCCTTATGAAATAAATTGGGACATTTTCTTTTGTTTTTCTTAATTTGTTAATTAGGTATTATTATTATTATTTTACTTATTTCCTTCTATTGATTTTTTATTCTTTATTAATCCTTAAGGATTATATCAGAGAGTACCATATGCTTCCTTGATGTATTAGCAACTCTTTTAAATTAGTATTTTTATCACTTCCTGAACAAGGTGAGGACTAAAATCATTTTAATTATATTTTCCTCCCTTTTACCCTTTCTGCTATTATTTTCAAAAATTTTAATTCTACATAAATTTAAAACCACATATAGCCTTCTTATTATTGTTTTTTAGCAGTATACATTTAGATTTTCACACATAGCTATATTTTACAATAGTTTTCATTTATTCCTACATTTCCTTCCTTGCACATGGATTAATTTTCTTTTTGTCTGGAGAGCATCCATTAGTGTTCCTTTTACTATAGTTTTTCTGGTGATAATTTATATTCTCTCATTTTTTTTGGTTGAAATTCCATTTTTCTCTCCTATTTTTAAGGCATTTTTCACTGGGTATAGAATTCCAAGTCAGCAGTTATTTCTTTCAAAGATCTAATTTGACTTTTATATTTCTAACACTGCTTCTGTTGAAAAATCTGCCATCAGTCACAAGATTATTTCATTAGAAATACTGTATGTGTGTGTGTTTAATCACTGCTTTTAAGGTTTTCACTTTGTTTTCAAGTTTCAAGAATTTTATTATAGTATGACTATTTTGTAGTTTTCTTTCATTTTATGCTGCTTTGGGGTCCACCGAACTTGAATCCAGGACCTGGTGTCTCTCATCAGATGTAGAGAAATCTAAGTCAGTATTTCTTCAAATATCATCTCTGTGCCTTTTGCTGCTGAGATCACAATAATATGTAAATATTTCATTGTGACAATATTTCACTTTTGCTTTTTCATATTTTTCTTTATTTCTTTGTGTCCTTCAATTTGGATATTTTTAAACTGATGGCTATGACAGTTGTCTAAGTCTTCTCTTCTGTTGTTTTTAATTTGCTGCAAACCTGTCTGCTGAATATGTAATTAAGTTTTAAATACTTGTAGTTTTAGAATTTCTACTTAATTCTCCCTTGAAAAGATTCAGGGGGTAATCTGTCTCTTGGTAGATTAAATAAAATTATTAATCTTCAATTTCCCATTCTGTAATTTATAGAAATTATTAATCATAGTTATTTTAAGTGTCTGTTCATAACTGCAATTTCTGGAAAATGTGTGTAGTCACACTTTTTTTGTGTTTTGTTGTTTGCCTAGTTTATTTCTTTCCCTAGTTTTAAGTTATGGAATACCAATTGTTGGCATACCTACTGATTTTTTATTGAATTACAGACAATGCATATGAAAAATCTGTGAAAGCTCTAGATGATATTTTTCTCCAGTGAGTGTTTTCTTTCTGGCAGCAAGATATATTAGAGAAGATTTGATTCAGTCTTCTCCAACTTAATAGTTCAGGTGACATGAGACCACCCCATTTGTTTTCTGCTTAGTTTCTTTGTCTCTCTACCAGTGTATAGGAGGCTTAAGAGCTGACACATTATTGGGAGGAAACTGTAGACAGAAATTTTGGCTCACTTCTCTGAGGTTTCATTTCTCCTTGGTTCTTCAATTCAAGCCTCTTTCGCCATTTCCAAAATCCAACCTCTGTCTCCCCTACCCAGTGATACTTTCAGATGTCCCACAGTGCTACTTTATACTTGATCTCTATCAGCAGATGTGGGTATTGGCAAATGTCCTGCAATTGTCACTTAGTTTGAGTGGTCCTAGGCTAAAGTGGACAATTAAACTCAAACCATTATAATAGACCACCCCTGGTACTGGTTTTATTTTATATACAGTACAGGAGACCCAGAATACCAGGGGAGTTGCATCAGACATACCTTTTAAGGTGGATTCCAAATGAAGACTCAGGTGTGAGAGAATGAGACCTCTTGAGTGGGTACTCCATGAGACACCCTTTTAGGGATTATTCTCTCTTATAATAGTTCCATGGGCAAAGCTTTATGCCCCAGCAAGGGGAAAACCTAGTTACAAGTTACACTCCACTTTTGGAAGCCCAAATGTGTGACTTCCCAGTAGTTATTTATAATTGGTTCAACTATCCCAAGTCAAGATGCCATTTCCAATTGGAAGTCATTTTTACCATAAGCAGTTTGCCTAGTAACAAGGTGATATTCCATTTTTATCAAATTTTTAGTAAAATATAGAAGTTTAACCAAAACTCAGTCTCCCACAGAGAAGGAGAAAGAGATCTTGAAATCCTTTATTCACATAAACTGGTGGAAAATTAGAAGCTTATTTAGGCCTCACCTCAGTATGCCACACTTCTCTCTGGACGTCAAAGGTCTTGATGTCATTGGTCATGGTTGTTCTCAGTGTCTTCAAGCAGTTGGTTTATATATTTTATGCAACGGTTGATGTTCTTATTCTACCACCTCCAGAGGTAGAAGTGAGGCAAAAAGTTAAGGCTGTATATAGTTTTCATCATTTCCTTTTTTGGCTTCAAATTGATCATGGTCCAGTGGCTGTTAGCTATTCACATTTAGTGGAATTTCTGAACATGTTGTAAATTGTAAAACAGTTTTCTATATACATCAGAGGATATTTCAATGTGAGTCATAGAGGAAAGCTTCAAAAGAGACAGAAAATTAATAGTGTTCTTCCTTACTCTCTAGAGCCCACTTTACGTAAAAAAAAATACCACCTCTTATGTATATGTTCTGTTAAAACCAAATTATTATAGTGTTCTCTATATCTGTCAAAAGATCACATCAGGAAATTAGAAAATCAATCATTACAGTAAATTTGGTGCAGTTTTTCATATATTTTTATTTATCCCCAGGAAGAGACAGATAAGCAAAAGTAAAAGCTAAAATAAGGGAGTAAAATGTATAAACCATTTAAAAAACAAATTTATAATATTTTAAGAACACCCAAAATCAAAGAGGTAGAAGCATCTACCATAATCCCATACTAAAACCCATAAATTGGGAGTTCGTGGTAGTTCAAGAACAAAAGTTTGCCTTTCTTTAGTCTACATCAAAGTATTGCTTAAGAATTCAACAGTGTAAACAGTTCCAGATTGTTTAAATTTCTTATGGAAAAAATGCTTATGTGACTTAAAATAGTTTATTTGAAAGTAACAGATTCTTACTGATTCCTACTGTCATGAGAAATGATGCTCCTATTAATTATATAGAAATTTATTAAAGCATTGGAAACTATGTATGATCCATACATAGGAAGTTTTAGTATCAAAAATATAATAAAAATGAACACATCAGTTTTCACCTTAAACAATGGAAAGAGGAATAATTAAACTGTGAATATTTTGATTTTTTATAATAAAAATGGCTTTCTTAAAGTGACTAAAATGTTATTTTTCTAGTGTGTAGTAAATATCATTTACTTGTGGTCTATATTTATTGACTTCACTACACACTCACACACACATATCTATCTATCTATCGATCTATCTATCTATCTCTACCATCTATCTGTCATCTGTCATTTTAAAAATTCTACTTATCTCATTCCTATGTGAGAGGCTGTAACCAAAACTGGAAAAATAAAAATATTCTGCACATTCTAACACTGTCTTTCCTCTGGTGTTGTCACTTTTTTCTCTTTATTTTATTTTTCAAGAAGCTCTACCTCTTTGACCTTTATATTTTCTGGTTTCATCTCATGATAACACTAGTCCTGTTTACTCTAGAATGTAGTTGTCATCTGCACATGCTGGTTATGACTGATAATCTGGTATAATTACAATGTTTTAGTGGGACCAGATAAATTTCAATTTCTGTCACCTTTGTTCCTTATGAGGCCACTAAATTATCTTAATTCAGAGTTTTACTGATTCAAGTTCATTATCATAGTCATTTTCTTCTGGTTTTATTTATTTCTATTAACTCCTTAAAAATATCGCTCTTGTTCTCTCTCTTTCTCTTTGACACAGTCTTATACACACATTCTGTTTCTCTGCATATAAAACCAAATAAATGTAAAACACTATTAACAGCTATTAACAGTGAATGACTGAGAATGCAATAACTTCAGTGAACTCAAAATGAGATTTTAAATTGCTTCAAAAATTATTGTCATAATGTCATATGTATCATTTTAAAACTAAGCTAGTTATATCTATAAAAATGTAAATTGTATCAATATGATAATTCTTGATTCACATTAATGTCTGTGTATCACATTTTAGCAGGAAAAAACCATCTTACCATAATATTGTTTTAAATGTTTAATGTGAAGCACAAACTCAGTTATGGTGACATTATCATTATGTCCATAAGCATTTTTAAATTCCTCCAAGGAAAACAATGTTAAGCAAAACTGGAATAATCGAATGATATGTCTCACTGTGCTTTACCTTTGAGAAAAGATTCCTCACATGTACAGTGAGAAATAAGATATTTTTCCTTTACTAAACAATTAATATTCAGATTATTTCATTTCAGTGACCAAAATACATGACATATTTGGATATTTTTTCTTATATGCATGACACTGTTTTTACTTCAAATTTAGCTCCCACATTTATCATCATAATTTCACTTCCAAATACCTAGGAATAGGAAATGCATAAGACGTTCTCATTTTATATCTTGGGAGACAAAGACATTGAACTTAATTAACTTGTCTGAGGATTAAAAGCAGGAGTGGGTCCAATTTGCTTCTTTCCAGAATACAAAGGGACATTAATTTCTGTGCTTTGTTTTGTTTTAACTCTTCTTACTAGCTGAATTTTCAGCAGACGTGCATAATTATATTTGGTGATCAATAAACTTGCCAAATAAATCAGAATGTGCAATAAAAGGATGTGCTCATATTTCAAGCATTATATTTGAAGATTTGTGAGCTCCTGTAATATATTGCCACCTATAAAGGTATTTTGCTTGGCATATTTTAAATGGAAAACAAAAGCAGCCTGGTGGTCTTATTTGAAGCTTTCAGTAGTTTTCCACATCCGAGAACCACTTACAATTCTGCCTGACCATGAAAGTAATAGCTATTAAAATAGTCAGAGTGTTTTAAGTTAGGATTGGGGCCAGCATTGCCAGATTAAATGTAGGATGCCCAATTAAATGTTACTTTCAATTAAACAATGATTTTTTTAAAAATAAATATGCCCCATTCATATATTTGGGACATACCTATACTAAAAAATATTTATACTTTATATGAGATTAAAATTTAGCTGGATGCCCTGTATTTTTGTCTTCTAAATCTGGCAACCCTAACTGCAGTGCACTGACATGTGTAAAGATACTATTTGTAGAAAGCCCTCTGCCTATACTTAGGAAGGCCAGGCAATTTCTTTCTTAATCACTAAAGTCTCCTGGAGTTAAGTTGAGAGAGAAATAAATATGACTATCTAACTATATAAGACTTAATTATATAATTCATGTATTTTAATAAGTTGAACTAAAATATCAAAAGATTTTGATATGGACTCCATTAAGTTCATTTTGGGAAAACTGAAATATTAACACAAAATTTTTATTTCTTGTATTTGATCCCTGTAATTTGGATTTCTTTTTATTAAACACAAACACAAATAAATACCACAAAAATGTCTGCAGTTATAAAGAATATTCAATATTTTTTTCAATTCTTTTCCTTTGGCCTCGTGGAGGCAAAAACAATTAAAATGCATAATGATAGTGAGACAAACATGAAGGTATAAATTTTTTTAAGATTAATGATGCCTTGTAGTTTGGGAACATTTCATAGATGACAGGAGAACATCCATTCCTTTTTTTATTGTGGTAAAATGTACATAACATAAAATTTACTATATTAACCATTTTTAGGTGTACAAATCAGTGGTATTAAGTGTAGTTATACTGTGCAAACATCACTACCATTCATCTCCAGAACTCTTTTCATCTTACAAAACTGAAGCTCTGTATCCATGGAACAATAACTCCCCATGACTCCCTATCCCTAGGCCCTGGCAACCATCTTTTTACTTTTATTCTTTCTTTCTTTTTTTAATCCTCCCATGACCCAGCCCCTGGTAACCACCATTTCTGTTACTATGAGTTTAGTGTTTTTGTGTGTGTGTTTTGTTTTTTAGATTCGACATATATGTGAGATGATGTAATATTTATCTTTCTGAGTCTGGCTTGTTTCACTTCAGGTTCATTCATATAGTCACTAATGGCAGAATTTTCTTCTTGTTTTAAGGGTAAATAATATTCCATTGCAGCAAGCAGCCTAAATATCCACTGACAGGTGAATGGATAAAATATGTTTCATATATATATATATATATATATATATATATATATATATATATATATGTGTGTGTGTGTATATATATATATATATGTATGTGTGTATACATACACACATATGTACATATACATGTATATCTATATAACCATTCTTTATTTAAAGAGGGGAAGAATAGTTGACTATAGAGAAACTCAGGTTGCACTATAAATACTAAAAAAAAAAAAAAAGTCACATGAGTGTTTTATTTATATAATATTAAAGTATGCTTATTTCTATCACCCAAACACTGTGAAATTTTTTACATGGATTCATTTGCTGTATACTCATGAAGAAAAACATGCTCACAAATAAAAATCTGCTGATTTTATAAATAAAATATAGGAATAATTAAAGAGAAAAGGTATTCACATTTTTCATATTTCTGTTTTCTTCTTTTATCATGGAACTTGGAAATAGATTTCTCACATAGAATGCTAGTTATATTCAGGCTTTGTCTGTTCATTCATCCATTTATTCTAAAATCTATATATTCACTCCTAAGTTTAAAGAAATGAAGGAAACAAATTGGATTATTTTCCACTCATTAAATGACTAATCATTTACATTCATAATTGTAATTACACCTGCATTGATTGCAGTTATAAATGTCTGAAATTCTTGGTAGAAATTCCCTTGGAATACTATAGCAATGTATAAAATCTAAAGAACACTATCACCAAAACTTGGAAGCAAATAAGATGTCCTTCAATACTCCCTTTTGTGAGAGCACCAGAATCACAACTAACTGCTGAACAGTCATCGACAGGAAGACATTGGAACTCACCAAAAAAGATACCCTACATCCAAAGACAAAGGAGAAGCTGCAATGAGATGGTAGTAGGGGCGCAATCACAATAAAATCAAATCCCATAACTGCTGGGTGGGTGACTCACAAACTGGAGAATTATTATACCACAGAAGTCCACACACTTCAGTGAAGGTTCTGAGCCCCACAAAAGGCTTCCCAACCTGGGGGTCCAGCAATGGGAGGAGGAATTCCTAGAGAATCAGACTTTGAAGGCTAGCAGGATTTGATTGCAGAACTTCAACAGGACTGGGAGAAACAGGGACTCCACTCTTGCAGGGCACACACAAAGTAGTGTGTGCATCAGGACCCAGGGGAAGGAACAGTGACCCCATAGGAGACTGAGCCAGACCTATCTGCTACTGTTGGAGGGTCTCCTGCAGAAGCAGGGGTGGCTGTGGCTCACTGCGGGGACAAGGACACTGGCAGCAGAAGTTCTGGGAAGTATTCCTTGGCATGAGCCCTCCTGGAGTCTGCCATTAACCCCACCAAGGAGCCTGTAGCCCCCAGTGATGGGTCACCTCAGGCCAAATAACCAACATAGAGGGAACTCAGCCCCACCCATCAGTAGACATGCAGATTAAAATTTTACTGAGCTCTGCCCAGCAGAGCAACACCTGGCTCTACCCACCACCAGTCCTTCTCATCAGGAAGCTTGCACAAGCCTCTTAGATAGCCTCATCCACCAGAGGGCAGATAGCAGAAGCAAGAAGAACTACAATCCTACAGCCTGTGGAACAAAAACCACATTCACAGAAAGATAGACAAGATGAAAAGGCAGAGGGCTATGTACCAGATGAAGGAACAAGATAAAACTCCAGAAAAACAACTAAATGAAGTGGAGATAGGCAACGTTCCAGAAAAACAATTCAGAATAATGATAGTGAAGATGATCCAGGACCTCGGAAAAAGAATGGAGGCAACGATCGAGAAGATGCAAGAAATGTTTAACAAGGCCTAGAAGAATTAAAATACAAACAAACAGAGATGAACAATATAGTAACTGAAATGAAAAATACACTACAAGGAATCTATAGCAGAATAACTGAGACAGAAGAATGGATAAGTGACCTGGAAGACAGAAAGGTGGAATTCACTGCTGCGGAACAGACTAAAGAAAAAAGAATGAAAACAAATGAAGACAGCCTAAGAGACCTCTGGGACAACATTAAATGCAACAACATTCCCATTATAGGGGTCCCAGAAGGAGAAGAGAGAGAGAAAGGACCTGAGAAAATATTTGAAGAGATTATAGTCAAAAACTTCCCTAACAAGGGAAAAGAAATAGCCACCCAAGTCCAGCAAGTGCAGAGAGTTGCAGGCAGGGTAAACCCAAAGAGAAACATGCTGAGATACATAGTAATCAACTTGACAAAAATTAAAGGCAAAGAAAAATTATTAAAAGCAACAAGCGAAAAACGACAAATAACGTACAAGGGAACTCCCATAAGGTTAACAACTAATTTTGCAGCAGAAACTCTACATGCCAGAAGGGAGTAGCACAATATATTTAAAGTGATGAAAGGGAAGAACCTACAACCAAGATTACTCTACCCAGCAAGGCTCTCATTCAGATTTGATGGAGAAATCAAAAGCTTTACAGACAAACAAAAGCTAAAAGAATTCAGCATCACCAAACCAGCTTTACAACAAATGCTAAAAAAACTTCTTTAAGCAGAAAAAAACAAAAGAAGAAAAGGACCTACAAAAACAAACCCAAAACAATTAAGAAAATGGCAATAGGAACATACATATCGATAATTACCTTAAGTGTGAATGGATTAAATGCTCCAACCAAAAGACACAGGCTCACTGAATGGATACAAAAACAAGACCCATATATATGCTGTCTACAAGAGATCTGCTTCAGACCTAGGGCCACATACAGACTGAAAGTAAAGGGATGGAAAAAGATATTCCATGCAAATGGAAGTCAAAAGATAGCTGGAGTAGCAATACTCATATCAGATAAAACAGACTTTAAAATAAAGAATGTTACAAGAGACAAGGAAGGACACTATATAATGATCAAAGGATCAACCCAAGAAGAAGATATAACAATTATAAATATATATGCACCCAACATAGGAGCACCTCAATACATAAGGCAAATGCTAACAGTTATAAAAGAGGAAATTGACAGTAACACAATAATAGTGGGGGACTTTAAAACCTCACTTACACCAAGGGACAGATCATCCAGACAGAAAATTAATAAGGAAACACAAGGTTTAAATGACACAGTAGACCAGATAGATTTAATTGATATTTATAGGAAATTCCATCCCAAGACAGCAGATTACACATAACATTCTCCAGGATAGATCACATCTTGGATCACAAATCAAGCCTCGGTAAATTTAAGAAAATTGAAATCATATCAAGCATCTTATCCAACTACAACACTATGAGATTAGAAATAAATTACAGGGAAAATGCATAAAAAACACAAACACTGGAGGCTACACAATACGTTACTAAATAACCAAGAGATCACTGACGAAATCAAAGAGGAAATCAAAAAATGCCTAGAGACAAATGACAATGAAAACATGACGATTCAAAACCTATGGGATGCAGCAAAAGCAGTTCCAAGAGGGAAGTTTATAGCAATACAATCTTACCTCAAGAATCAAGAAAAATCTCAAATGAAAAATTTAACCTTACACCTAAAGGAACTAGAGAAAGAAGAACAAACAAAACCCAAAGTGAGTAGAAGGAAAGAAATCATAAAGATCAGAGCAGAAATAAATGAAATAGAAACAAAGAAAACAATAGCAAAGATCAATAAAACTAAAAACTGGTTCTTTGAGAACATAAACCAAATTGATAAACCATTAGCCAGACTCATCAAGAAAAAGAGGGAGAGGACTCAAATCAATAAAATCAGAAATGAAAAAAGAGAAGTCACAATGGACACCGCAGAAATACAAAGCATCCTAAGAGACTACTACAAGCAACTCTATGCCAATAAAATGGACAACCTGGAAAAAATGGACAAATTCTTAGAAAGGTATAACCTTCCAAGACTGAACCAGGAAGAAACAAAAAATGTGAACACACCAATCACAAGTAATGAAATTGAAATTATGATTTAAAATCTTCCAACAAACAAAAGTCCAGGACCAGATGGCTTCACAGGTGAATCCAT
Organism: Balaenoptera musculus; assembly: GCF_009873245.2. Taxonomy (NCBI): domain Eukaryota; kingdom Metazoa; phylum Chordata; class Mammalia; order Artiodactyla; family Balaenopteridae; genus Balaenoptera; species Balaenoptera musculus. Next base: position 56,930,956 of record NC_045796.1, on the reverse strand, counting down.
CAAACAATTAGAGAAAAGCTAACACCCATTCTTCTCAAATTCTTCCAAAAAATTGCAGAGGGGGGAATACTCCCAAACTCATTCTACGAGGCCACTATCACCCTGATACCAAAACCAGACAAAGATACTACAAAAAAAGAAAATTACAGACCAATATCACTGATGAATATATATGCAAAAATCCTCAACAGAATACTAGCAAACAGAATCCAACAACACATTAAAAGGATCATACACCATGATCAAGTGGGATTTATCCTAGGCATGCAAGGATTCTTCAATATAAGCAAATCAATCAATATGATACACCATATTAATGAATTGAAGAATAAAAACCATAAGATCATTTCAGTAGATGCAGAAAAACTTTTGACAAAATTCAACACCCATTTATTATAAGAACTCTTCAGAAAGTGGGCATAGAGGCAACCTACCTCAACATAATAAAGGCCATATACGACAAACATCATTCTCAATGGCAAAAAACTGAAGGCATTTCCTTTGAGATCAGGAATAAGACAGGATGTCCACTCTCGCCACTACTATTCAACATAGTTTTGGAAATCCTAGCCACGGCAATCAGAGAAGAAAAAGAAATAAAAGGAATCCAAATTGGAAAAGAAGAAGTAAAACTATCACTGTTTGCAGATGACATGATACTATACATAGAGAATCCTAAAGATGCTACCAGAAAACTACTTGAGCTAATCAATGAATTTGGTAGAGTACCAGGATACAATATCAATGCACAGAAACCTCCTGCATTCCTATACACTAACAACGAAAGATCAGAAAGAGAAGTTAAGGAAACAATCCCATTCAGCATTGCAACAAAAAGAATAAAATACCTAGGAATAAACCTACCTAAGGAGGTGAGACCTGTACTCAGAAAACTCTAAGACACTGATGAAAGAAATCAAAGATGACACAAACAGATGGAGACGTATACCATGTTCTTGGATGGGAAGAATCAATATTGTGAAAATGACTATACTACCCAAAGCAATCTACAGATTCAATGCAATCCCTATCAAATTACCAATGGCATTTTTTACAGAACTAGAACAAAAAGTCTTACAATTTGTATGGAGACACAAGAGACCCTGAATAGCCAAAGCAATCTTGAGGGAAAAGAAACAGTGGAGGAGTCAGACTCCCTGACTTCAGACTATACTACAAAGCTACAGTAATCAAGACAATATGGTACTGACACAAAAACAGAAATATAGATCAATGGAACAGGATAGAAAGCCCAAAGATAAACCCACGTGTCTATGGTCAACTAATCCATGACAAAGGAGGCAAGGATATACAATGGAGAAAAGACAGTCTCTTCAATAAGTGGTTCTGGGAAAACTGGACAGCTACATGTAAAAGAATGAAATTAGAACACTCCCTAACACCACACACAAAAATAAACTCAAAATGATTAAAGACCTAAATGTAAGGCCAGACACTATAAAACTCTTAGAGGAAACCATAGGAAGAACACTCTTTGACATAAATCACAGCAAGATCTTTTTTGACCCACCTCCTAGAGTAATGGAAATAAAAACAAAAATAAACAAATGGGACCTATTGCACAGCAAAGGAAACTATAAACAAGAGGAAAAGACAACCCTCAGAATGGGAGAAAATATTTGCAAACGAATCAACGGACAAAGAATTAATCTCCAAAATATATTAACAGCTTATTCAGCTCAATATTGAAAAAGCAAACCACCTAATTAAAAAAAATGGGCAGAAGAACCAAAATAGACATTTCTCCAAAGAAGATATACAGATGGCCAAGAGGCACATGAAAAGCTGCTCCACATCACTAATTATTAGAGAAATGCAAATCAAAACTACAATGAGGTATCACCTAACACCAGTCAGAATGGCCATCACAAAAAAATCTACAAACAATAAATGCTGGAGAAGGAGTGGAGAAAAGGGAACACTCTTGCACTGTTGGTGGGAATGTAAATTGATACAGCCACTATGGAGAACAGTATGGAGGTTCCTTGAAAAACTAAAAATAGAACTACCATATGACCCAGCAATCCCAGTACTGGGCATATACCCAGAGAAAACCATAATTCAAAAAGACACATGCACCCCAATATTCATTGCAGCAATATTTACAATAGCCAGGTCATGGAAGCAACCTAAATGCCCATCGACAGACAAATGGATAAAGAATATCTGGTACTTATATACAGTGGAATATTACTCAGCCATAAAAGGAACGAAATTGGGTCATTTGTAGAGACATGGATGGACCTACAGACTGTCATACAGAGAGAAGTAAGTCAGAAAGAGAAAAACGAATATCGTATATTAACGCATATAGGTGGAATCTAGAAAAATGGTGCAGATCAACCAGTTTACAAGGCAGAAATAGAGACACAGATGTAGAGAACAAACATGGACACCAAGGGGGGAAAGCCGGGGGTGGGGTGGTGGTGGTGAAATGATTTGGGAGACTGGGATTGACATATATACACTAATATGTATAAAATAGATAAGTAATAAGTTGCTCTATAAAAAAAAACACAATTCAAAAAAAAATCTAAAGAACAAAAGACAAAATAAGAGTTTATGAATCTGTATGGATTAAATATCTAAATTTCCTTCTCTGAATTCATCACCTAATGTTATAATAAAAATGCATGTATTTACATTTAGGTACTTTTTTTTTGTTTTTTGGTAAACACCTATATGTACAGGGTATTTAATTTTTGTGGTCTCATTTTTTCTCAATTTTAATGTTTTATATCTATATGTATGTATATGTATATATGTGTGTGTATGTGTGCACAGTGTGTGTATGTGTGTATGTCTGTATATAAGATATATATGTGTATGTGTGTACAAACTTTAGAAAATGTTAATTATACCTGCAAGATTATTCTGTTATCTAGTTGGATGTTCTGGATAGTGCCCAATTCAGGTTTCCAGGCCTTATATACTCTGATGATATGATGAGTATACTGTCAAGGTATTTCTGAATGTCTTGCTTACTTTTGTCCCAGTATAATTTGTGGGCGTGAAATATATATTGCTAAGCTTTTTAACATAATAGATACAGAAAAATTCCATTAGGCACTTTATAACACTGAATAAATTTATTAGATGTTACATAAAATCTGTTCTGTTTTGTCTCATGTGTTTATTTTACTGAAACCAATATAAGATCTATTATCTTATGTATAAGAAATATCAGTATGACCCTCTCCTGTGATTTGTCTCTATAAAGCCAAGCACTTACTGCATTAATATTCAAGTCTGGTATAAGTTTTAGTGAAGTTTTCAATCCATATCATTATTTTGTCATTCCTATACTCTTGAAATGGACTTGACAGATAAGGCTAAGAAAGACAAAAGAATAGATTTGTTTACGTAGAGATTATTTTAAGCCTTTTGGAAGCAGCAGAAAAATCTCAGGGGAAGGAAATAAGAAGCAGAGGGCAATCTGTGTGTCTCTCATCTTCTAGTAGTTCCTAGAGCTTACGTGTAAGAAGATTAGGAAGCAAAACAGAATTACAATTGAAAACCTTTCGAATGAAAACAAATTTACCATGTTTAATTGCTTATATTTTTCATCACTTTTTGACAACAGCATAATACTGAGAGATGATTCAATACAATAGAATTATTTCCTATATAAACAATTTGTTTGGGACAGTTCGGGTACTGAAACACAACTGACATTTGCATCAGTTTTAAATGACTATTTTAGTGCTCAGACCTAATTTTAAAAAGAAAGGAAAATAAATAAAACATTGTTTCTACTAAACGGAGACTATTGTTAGATACTTAGTTTTCTATGAATATTTGACATAAAAATACACATTGCCTAAGCTTATATATGTTAAGCATCAAGGACTGTTTTTTTCTGTATACTTACATTACAGGCCGCACAATAATATGTTTTCCAAAATACTGCTTATTTCCATTTCATAGGACAAATAAGTATGTGGGCAATCAATAAGGGTATAAATAGTGAATGCAAATGTCTATTACTCTTAGGTGGAGTGGGGACTCAGAGATATAACTATTTGATTTGTTGTGCTAAATTCTATTGTCAATTTAGTAAATCCGAGAATCTCCTTTCCTGTATTATACTAGAGTAAAGATGGCCAGAAAATAATTTGTATGAGATTTGGAAGGTGAACTAAAATAGTGACCTTAAATCTCTGTTGCGGTCAGATGGCAATGACAGGTAGGAGGACGGGCTCTAGCCTGTCCTTTCGCTTTTCTGCTCCACATCCAGCTTTTCTTCTGGTTGTAGGTCATCTCTGCTGTACAACAGCAGCCCCACGTCTATCGGCAGATTGTACAGAAACGACATATTCCCATTCAAGACTGCACAAGCACCCGTTGTGCAGTCTGACTTTGACAGCTCTATGTAGTTGGCTTCCATCATGTCCCAGTCTTCTCACCCCAGCCGGTGCTTCAGAAGGACTAGTTGATGACTTGTCAGTTTCCCTAACTCTGTGCCCTCCTCCCCTCTCCCCAGCTCTTGTAGGCCTTCACTTCCTGAGCTCTTCCTATACTTGCATAAGGCCATGTCTCTGTAATACTTTTCCCCATAACATTCAAGTGTTTATGTTTCCCTGACTAAAAACATAGTTGATGCATTAATGTTTGGTGGTTCAGTTCTGTTGCAGTGTCAAGACTGGCACAATTAGTAACAAGGCAACATTGATTGAGAGCAAAATTCAATGATCTTTTATAAAAGATAACATTAGGAGAAGTCAATGAGGTTTTGAACAGTCATGGAAGGCTGAAAGAAGAAAGTGATATTTTATTGGGTATTTAACAATAGAGAGTAGAGGGAGAGTAGAGGGAAAGAGTCAAAATAGGGCATTATTACATATATACAGATACAGAGTCAGGGAATTAGAAGACTTGGTGTGTTGTGCACAGGGCACATAGGGATGGGAAAGAACAGGAACCTGGTTAATTAGGTGCCTGGCTTTAAATAATATTGTAGCATGGTTAAGAGTGTGGTCATTGGAGTTGGATCTAAGGAAAGTCCCAACACTGCTTGTCATCTCAGGAAAGTTACTTAAATCTTCAAAAGAATTTCTCCTCTATAAAATGAGAGAACCATAATGTTTTCTTCATGTGATTTTTGGAAGATTAAATAACATAATATTTTCAAAGAATTTAGCACAGTGTCCAGGCTATGACTAGTGGTTGTTGTAATATTATTATTGTCATACATTATGCATTCTGTTCATCATAAGACTGAATTTGAGATAGTAAGCAGTTCTGAGTTCTTGTATCTAATATTTTGAACTCTGATCACACATTCAAACTAATGTTTAAAATTTTAAATTCAGTAAACAATTTATTAAACACTAAATACCATCCCAATAATAAAATATCTACCTGAATTGACTTTCCTTTTAATAGAGTATGTAAACACAGCTACACTTTAACAATATCATTGGTTTAAGGTGAAGCAAGTCTCATAAACTTTTTAATCGACATATACTTTATTTTTTAAAAAATTTGACAAGCACATGTGATACATAGAAACAGAGCCACATAGCTATTTATTTACCCAGTCTCCCATATTTTCACTCATTTTTTCCCCCTTTTTGACTCAACTTCTCAGCAAGATGGTTGCAGTAGCTATGGGGCCTGTATAAACTCAGTACAATGCTACAATCTCAATATACAGATTCATATCCATAGGCAGAAATTTGGAGGTAACTACTGTGTCATAGCATGTGAAACATTCTTTTACAACACAGTGATACACATCAATCTCTTTTTAAATAGCCAACAATAACCACTAAAAACAGTATGCAGTCATTCTCTGAAATTCTCCTTGGACACAAAAATGCCTTGGTTTCTTCTAACTTAACATCCTCATTACATTCTAGTACTGTAGGTTGTGCACCAACACAATTTCTTTTTTGATTTTTAAATCAGGTAACCAAAGTTTAATTTACTAATGATTCTGGAATGCCTTCTTTATTTCTGGTTTGGGGCTATTTGCATGACAGTCATTTAGCAAATTAATGTAGATGAAAAGCAATAATTTTACAGATGTCTGTTGCAATCATGCTGTCATCCCATACTTAATATGCTAATCTATTGACATCCACTCATTAGAGATGAGCTCCACTTACTTTGTGACATTAATATTTTATAACCTGGAGTGTTTTGAAGTAGGCCGAAAGTCAAATTTTTAACCATCCCACTCAGAATGTATTTTTAAAGGATAAATGCATTTTATTCTTGATTTCTTTAAAACTATTTCTCCCCAAGCCAACATTACACAATCTTCAATTAACTCTTTGCACACTGCCTGTTACAGACCAGGTGTTTATATTAATTTTGTGTTTCAAGTGGCAGAAATCTGACTAGCATCAGAAAATGGACCCTCAACTGACTGACAAAATCCTCAAAGTGTTCAGCAGTCAAACCAGGTAAAGGACAGATATGTAGTGGGACCCAGAATGGACAATGTTAAAGATTGAATGTCACCAGGATCTCTCTGTCCCTGGCTGGGATTTCTCTAAGTCAGGTTTTGTTTTTTCTCCCTGGGGTTTTGATGTTACTATAGTTGTTGTCAAGGGACTTATCACTCTTAGGAAGTGACTCTTTAGTCCAGGCTAGATCAAAAGCAAACCCCTGGACCAATCAAATGGGACAGGGAGCAAGATGACATAAAATCTGGAGTTCCCACTGGAGCACTGAGAATGCAGTGAGGGTGCAGGTGGGGCACACTTCCCTGAAAGGCTGTGCTGCCAGAAAATGCACAGAACTCACCAAATGTGAGAGACTACTTATATGGAGAAGGTTTTCATTTTCATGTATGATGTTTGAGATATAAATGTCTCAGAATGTTGTATAGTTTCAAAATGAATTTTCTGATTTTAAGACTAATACTTGATAAATATTATTAAATGTATTTTCTGTCAGGCATTATCATATATATTCCAAATTCCATTTATATTCCAAATACACACATATGTATTCATAGACTAATATAAATTAGTTAGAGAATAAATGTGTTTTAACCAGTACCCTTTCAGTGCTTTAAATAAGGTATTTAAATTTATGGATTTGCTTAAAATATGAAATATATTTACATTTAATTAATTGGATTTACCTTTACATTGTTAAGTTTACTCACATTGAGTCTGGCTCATTGGGGACTATGTAGATTGACATGGGGGAAGGTGGTGAAGATGATGAATTTAGAAATCAGGCAAATTGATATGAATAGAAATTTAATTCTTAGGTTAGGCAAAAAAAAAATCCCTACATTGAGCCTTTTGACTATCTGACTATCATCTTTTACTTAACATATGTTTATTTCTTTCTTTTCCAACAGCTATTGTGTACAAATTCCTAGAGTAATACAAAACTATGATAACTGATCTCTCTACTCTCTTTTTTTCTGACTGAATTTCCTGAAACTCCTGTTTGCGTGTTACCTTATCTCAACCCTGGAACCTTTAGCAGTTCTATAAGTTAAAACCCAGAACTCAATTAGCTTGACTTTATATACCCTATACAAACTTATTTATCTTTTATATCCTCTATTACTCCTTACCTATCCACAATTTCAGGCCAAAAAAACCCTGTTTTTCTCCAACTGCACAGCACACATTATTGATTTTATACATGCAGTAATGCCCAGTGGTTAAAATTCTGGGTCTTGTTTTAGTCCAGAGTTTGTCGGGCTTGGGCACTTATTAATTATGAAAATGTTGACAATTTTTTTGACCTCTCTATATACCTTTCCCTCCCTTATCTGTAATAAAAATGGAAATAATAAAAGCATCTACTTAATGAGGTTGGGAAGATTAAATAGAAGAATCAGACAAAATGCTGAGCACAGCTCTGGCTCCTCCTCCGCCTCCTCCTCCTTCTCTTTCCCCTTCTGCTTTTTCTATTTTTTTTACCATTGCATGTCTGTTGACCTCTTCTGGGGAAAACCATGCAGTAGAATGAATTAGAACCTCTCTGAATTTATCATAAGAAATCTTAATTTGATGCTCAACACTCCATTACCTTTTCCTGTTATTTTTGGTACAGTCACTACACCTTCCCTGAAATAGCAATTACACATTTTCTCCTCTCTTCTTAAAAATATCTGCATTCCTTCTGACTCTTTCACTCTTAGTGATTGACCTTGTTTTTATAACACACTGAAGAAACAGAACTTTCAAAATATCATGTCCCCAAATCTGCAAACAAGCAAGCAAACAAAAGCCATCTTTACCTGTTTAAATGGAGAAAATGTCTGTCTTCCCATCAATGCCTCACCTGTTCTCTGGATCCCACTCAACATCCCCAAATTCAAAGGGAACGCAATGAACTGTCTTCTTCTCATCAGCATAGGAGGTTGTCCTACTTTTTCTTGTTTAATAAAAGTGAAAAACATAAATTACCATAAATAAATCTTATGTATTCTAAGTTCCCTAGTAATATCACCTTAATTTTCCCTTTCAGAACAATACTAGAAATATTTCTCCACAATTCTTGCACACATTAATACTTCTTAAGCTTCTCCTCAAACCATTGTGATCTGGCTTCTGCCTACACTGTCTACTGAAATGGTTCTTATTAGGTTGGTTAATAATGACTACATTTCTACATTGTGTAGGTAGTTATCGTCCTTATCTTACTGTCAGTAGCAATCAACACAGATGAGTACTTCCTCCTTGAAATAACTGCTTTCTGTAATATCATACTTTCCTAGGTCTCTCCTCCCTCTTTCATCCCAACTTAGTCTTCATTTTGAACATTTCTAAAACATTTCAAAGATTTTGCCCTTTAGAGATATAACCTACTTTGTTTGTTAGCAGATACTTATGATTGTAAGTATGATAACATGCTGATAGTTTTATACCAAACTTATTTCCATACCCCTACACACAACTGCTAATTAACATATTTTAATAATAATGGATATGTGTGGAAAGAAGAAAGTGCTAAAGGTTAAAATTGTTAAAAACATATAGTAATAAATTAAATATATTTTAAGAACCTTATAATAGAAAGGCTGAAAGTTATTATACTTATGGAAAAGTTAAATGCTTATTTATTTGGATGAAAAGTAGCCCTTTATTTACATTATAATGGGATGTTTGAAGGTGGGTCTCTATGTTCCTTACTTTTGGAGTTGTTATAAGTTACTATCATTATTTTTTCAATATTGTATTTTAAGAGTAAAGTAAAAGAAATATCCTGTACCATCAAACTATATATATTTTTAAAAACTTTATACAATTAAAAAATGCGTAAAATCAATCCTTGCTGGTTCTTTGAAAATTTCAATTCCTTTGTATTAAAATTATGTTGCATCTAATCTTTCAGAGAAGTATATTTTAATGCATACCTAATTATTTAAATTTAATGTGTATGAAATTAGAAGAATTTAAAGCCATACTCATAGTGGCCATTAGATTCCATATCTCTCAATATTTAATAAAATTTTATGTGTGTCTGTTAACAAAAACAACCTATTTGTAGTACTACTCTTTAACTAGCTTCAAATTTTTCAATTAATAATACCTTGTGTTAAGGTAGAGACTGGTTAGCCAGAGGATATTTCTCAGTCCCTGCTCCACTTTCTGTTAAAGTTCTCTCCTGTGCTCAGCTCTGAACTCTTGATGCGGTATTTCACTTTGACTTATTGTTCTTTGCTTGTTAGCCCGGTTGAGAGTGAGGGTGCAGTGGAGTCCTATGTTGTTCTGGTTAAGCCTCAGTCTTGGGTGGGTACTGCATCCTTGGGACTTGGACACTTGTCCTTCCCCACGCTCTTGCTCTTTTTTTTTTTTTTTTTTTTAATTAATTAATTTACTTATTTATTTATTTTTGGCTGTGTTGGGTCTTCGTTTCTGTGCCAGGGCTTTCTCCAGTTGCGGCGAGAGGGGGCCACTCTTCATCGTGGTGCGCGGGCCTCTCACTGTCGCGGCCTCTCTTGTTGCGGAGCACAGGCTCCAGACGCGCAGGCTCAGTAGTTGTGGCTCACGGGCCTAGTTGCTCCGCGGCATGTGGGATCTTCCCAGACCGGGGCTCGAACCCGTGTCCCCTGCATTGGCAGGCAGATTCTTAACCACTGCGCCACCAGGGAAGCCCCCCATGCTCTTGCTCTTAACACAGCTGTAGTTTTGGGTCCAGCACATATTTCTACCTTTTTTTTTCCCTGTTCCTCTTCTGTAACTACCTTTGTTGTTTACTATCACCCTAGGGTGACCGTTTATATAGCCCTACCCCCTCTCTTCCATATTTTTAGCCTTTTGCTCAATAGGAAAGATACGGGAGAAGGATCTTTGTGGGGCTTTACGCCTTTCTCACAGTGACTAAAAGTCCCATCCCCCAGGACAGCACCAAAGTGATGCTTGCTCAGGATTTTCAAAAATCATTTTTGTGAGCTTAAGAGGTCCCCGGAGAAGCATCTTCAAATGACTTCATACCACCACCATCACCAATATTTGAACCCACCAAAGAGTTCCAAACTCTTTCACCAGCCCACACCCAGCCTCCACTAATTTATTAATAATTCTAGCTCAGTTATTCTTATCAGTGTTTGGGACATCTAGAAAGCAAAAGCTTTCTTCCTGTTTTTCTTTACAGGACTTTCTGAAACAATATTATTAGGGGTGGCAACAGTATTATCGTCAGTAACTGTATTGGTGATGGCGGCAGATTTTCATGGAAGTATTAGCAACAGTTAAATTCCTGATAGTAACTTTGGAAATAGCAACAAAGTTGTAATGATTTTATATATTATTTTTAACTGAGATATAATTGACATATAAATTATATTAGTTTCAGGTATATGATATGATGATTCAATATATGTGAGTATTGTAAAATGATCATCACAATATGTCTAATTAACATTCATCACCACACATTTTTTTCTTGTGATGAGAATTTTCAAGATTTACTCTTTTAGTAACTTTCAAATATACAGGACAGCATTATTAACTATAGTCATCATGCTGTATGTACATTACATGCCTAGGATTTACTTATTTTATAACTGGAAGTTTGTACCTTTTGACCACCTTCACCCATTTAACCCATCCACCACTCCCATTATTTTTGTTTTTATTTTTGTTTTTTCCTTCTTCTTTTCTTGGGAGAAAAAGGTGCTTGATCATTCCCTAAAGTCAGCTGAAGGAATCAGTTCCAAAGAGGGTCACTAGTAGACATTGTAGATGGTGCCACAAATAGCTGACTGGCTTTCATTCTCCCATTCTCAGGTTGCTTTTCTGCATTGGAGTAGCTTGCCAGTCTCTGATCCTGTCTAAATAAAAAAGAAAAATAGAATAGGAAGGAAATTTTAGAGAGCTGAGAGTGGGAGGGAGAAAGGAGCTGAAGCAGACAGAATTCATTTTATTTGGAAGGCAAAAATGTGTGAGTGTCCTCTGGGTCAAGTAAATAACTAAGAGAGCTGATCACATGGCAAAATAACCCCAAGGAAAGTGTTTATGCAGCACACTGTCTCGGCCTCATCTCACCTCCAGAGATTAGCTGTATAGGATGACCAATACTTCTCAGTTTTCCCAAAAATGAGGGCTTTGCCAGTTTGTGAGACTTGCAGTGCTAAAACCAAGAAAGCCCCCAGCAAAGCAGGCTGAGTGGGCTGTGTTAACAGCTAATCAGTTATTAGCTAGAGAAGTTGTGACCAACAGAGGGAAAACTGAAGTCAGTAAAAAGAAATCTGTAGGGAGGAAAAAGAAGGTCATAACTTGATTTCTACTTCGAATTCACTGACTGAACAGAATTTATGGATGAAAAACCTTGGAATCAGGTATAAGATTAAGTATTTAAACTAGTCTGGAATGTTGAATATACTTAAGTAACAGAAAGTTGTAGAATGTGCCCAAACAATAAAAGAACAGGAAAGAGGGATTTGAGAGACCATGTTTAAAGGCAGTAACTGCTAATTTGCAACTAATTATTAAATGAGTTAACCACCATTAAATGGTTATCTTTGATTTAAAATCCATTTATTTTTATTTTAAAGTATTTTTAAGATGACTCTGCCATGGGCACAGAACCCTAAATTCAAAATTAATAATTATTGGTATATTTAATCAGTTAAACCAACTTAAATAATTGGAAAGTTTTTCTGTAGGAAATTATCTTAATTCAATTTCTAATTCCCTATAACAAATGGTACTGCAGGACTTCAGTAACTTGGAATCCTCAAGATGCATCAGTATATATGTACCATTATATTTGTGATAATAAAAACCATCATCTTTTAGCTCATTTATTCCACATGTGTATTCAGGACATCCATCTTCCTTCAGTGACCATGAACAATATTTCTGAGACTTTCAGAAGTCATACTTGTGTTTACAAATAAGTCACTCTCATCTTCTTCTGCTATATTGCCTGGGCATATTCCTGATACAAATTTCTGTTGAAAACATGCACTTTTCTTTCAAGCTGCATGATCTCTTCAGTTCTTGGTTAATGCTTCTCTGGTGCTCTTAGAGAGGAAAGCTGTTTTCCTGCTAAGGGAGATTTGTCTGAGGGTTATCACAGATTCAAAATCTGTGAATTCTGGGTATACCAAATGCCACTCATTTCTATTTTGTCCCCACTTCACCTGATCCCAGCTATATTCTAAAATAAACCTGGAAGAAAATCTCTTAAATATGCATCACATATTGTCATCTGGACCAAGGCACACCATTGTTTGTACCTTACATGCCATATGTTCCTGACAGATTTTCTGGATAGAACATAGAGTTTTTTTGTTTTTTTTTTTAATTTTTATTTATTATTTATTTTTGGCTGTGTTGGGTCTTCGTTTCCGTGCGAGGGCTTTCTCTAGTTGTGGCAAGCGGGGGCCACTCTTCATCGCGGTGCGCGGGCCTCTCACTGTCGCGGCCTCTCCCGTTGCGGAGCACAGGCTCCAGACGTGCAGGCTCAGTAGTTGTGGCTCACGGGCCTAGTTGCTCCACGGCATGTGGGATCTTCCCAGACCAGGGCTCGAACCCGTGTCCCCTGCATTGGCAGGCAGATTCTCAACCACTGCGCCACCAGGGAAGCCCCAGAGTTATTTCTTTAGTCTTCCATTTTCTGCACTCATTTCCTAACTAAGGTGCCAGTATGAGGATCGCATTTCATAGTATTATTTCAATTTCCAGTTCTCTCACATTCTTGCTCCTGTGAGTTTCTGCACAAATTTTACTTTCTTCCAAAAAGTCTAAAAGTTTCTGGTACTGAGCCTTTTGGCTCTCAGGAGAGATTCAGCCAAGACCCTGCTTCGTGTAGGGTATTATTGCTTACTGAGTTGGAACATTGAGGGAGGAGGAGGATTGAAGTGAGAAAGGAATCAAAATTGAGTATTACAGACACTAAGTCTGTCATCAAATGAATATCCAAGTGGAAATGTTAAGAAGGTATTTGTTATATTATGCTAGATCTTAAGGTCAAGGTTGAGGTTAGACTTCAAAGTCATTGGGTTGGCTGCTATCATTCGGGAATTATTTGGATGCCTTGCTGTATCTCTAACAGTGAGAGTTGGAGTACATGAAAAAGATTGCATAAAGTAGTCTGAGAAGGAGCAGTAAACTAAGCCAGACCAAAGGGAGCCAATTCAGAATAGATTATTGGGAACAATGTTGATTCAGACTTGATTTGCTGTTGCTTTCATATCAGTTTACTCTTAAACCAGCAAACACTCAGTGTAAAAGAAATATAAAATAAGGATGTAGAATTGTGGATGCAGAATCTCATCAGTGATGCTCCAGTTCCTCATAATGGCACATGTGTATTCAGACAGGCAGGGCACAGTTCGCAGGAAATGAGAAATGTCCCAGGTTAGAGAAGCTAAGGAACCAGAAGCTCTGGATTTTATAGCATTTTATAGCATGAGAAAGAGAATCACACTGGTGCCTAAGAATGTAACTCGTAATAAGAAAGGGAGATACTCAGAGCCTCACAGTTACAAATTTTTATATTTCTGTAATCTTTTTCACACCAAGCTATTGGATTTCATTCAAGATATGCTATTAGTGGCCACCGCCAAGAAGAAAATTCAGGAATATATGATATTCTAGAAACCAAGAAGAATATTTTCAAGAAAAAAGTATGATTGAATCTCCCAAAGAATATGGGGATATACATCTGACCATTTGAGTTGACAAAGTGAAGGAAAATATTAGGAATCTTCTGAATTCACAGTATTTTTATCACTTGATAGAAAAATATTTTCATTAAGAAACTAGCATTAAACCGATGTCACAGACTTGCATGCATGTATGTGCACACACAGTTTAAAACTCTGTTGGGATGAATTAACTTTTGAAAGAAACTAGGTGGAAAATGGCAAAGATGAAGTAATTTGGATACAATTATAATTTCTAAAATTATTGAAAACAGTTCATTGTTAATTTGTTAAATGATCAGTTTGATGTAATTATTTAGCCATCAATTATCAAACGTAAAACCAACATAAGGATATGGAATATAAAATAGTAAATTCAAAAAACTTCATCTTGGAAATAAAATACATATTTTCATATAAAAATGTATAAACAGTAAATATAATAGTTGATATTTAGTTGAAACTAATACAAAAATAACATAACAAATTTCTCTGTAGTACTGGCCCTAGCAACAGATTGATCAATCCATAACTGAGCCACTAATTATGGTACATTTGCGGCAGAATAAAATGAACATTTTAATTACTTATCTGTAATTTGTTTTAATGAGTCAAACAAATATTTTAATTAAACAAGTAACATGATGAAACTGAACTCAATAAAAGTTAATTACAAAAATAATGTGATAAAATTAAAGTGCTTGTATTAAATTTAAGAATGTCTAAAGGAGATATATGGCTTTGTAGTTACAAAGTAAAATTGATGTTGTAATGGCATTATGACCTTTTTAACAACCATAGGGCTTTAAAGAAAAACAAATAAACTCTTATAAAAGTCAGATGAATAACAAATACATAAGATGCTCTTTAAATTGTAGTTAAGTAGTTACACACATCTCTTATACAAGTGTAAGAGATTTGTAGAAATTTATGATCAAATTTTCAAAGAAGGTAGGCATTTCCATCAGGTTTTTCACTGATGTATCCCAGGTGTCTAGAACAGTTACTGGCACAAAATAGTGGTGCTTAATAAACATGTAGAATTAAAAAAAATATGTTTCAGACAATAAATATAAAATGAAATAAACTTCTAAAGTTTCTAATAATGCTTAATGAATTATCTGTGTATCTTTTAGCTTGTTGGTCTGCATGTTTAGAATTTTAGAGTAAATCATACTAAATAAAAGTGTTATTAAGAATATTGTTCCGGGCTTCCCTGGTGGCGCAGTGGTTGAGAGTCTGCCTGCCAATGCAGGGCACACGGGTTCGAGCCCTGGTCTGGGAAGATCCCACATGCCACGGAGCAACTAGGCCCGTGAGCCACAACTACTGAGCCTGCGCGTCTGGAGCCTGTGCTCCGCAACAAGAGAGGCCGCGACAGTGAGAGGCCCGCGCACCGCGATGAAGAGTGGCCCCCGCTCGCCGCAACTGGAGAAAGCCCTCGCACAGAAACGAAGACCCAACACAGCCCAAAAAAAAAAAAAAAGAATGTCAGGAATATACTGATAATACCAAAATTACTTGAATCTTAACTATAAAAATAACAACAAGCTTTCTAACCATTAAAAAAAAAAAAAAAGAATATTGTTCCAAAAATTAAATATATTCAATTTATTGCCTCTAAGTCTTTGAAGGTTTATAATTCAGTGAAGTTTCAGCATTCGAATAAACTGCCCCCAAAAGGAAGAATGCAATTTCGGGAAAAATAATCTTCAATGAAATATTTAAACATTAGTCATAGATATCTGTTTTAGTGACATATCACTATAAATATATTAAATATATTTTTCTTTGAGTTTATGTTGAAGAAAGAGTCAATATTGTATGATACTGCAGAAACCAGTCAACCTTTGAGAGGAAAAACCTGGGCAAAATATTTTTGTGTGTCTTCTTTATGTATTTATTTACTACCATTTAAAATGTTTGCTACGTAAGAGTCATATAGATAGAATCTCCCTGTAACACTAGTTTGTAAGAGTCAGGCATCTTCTCCAGTAACACTCAGTGGTTAACATTACTTCTCAAGGAAAATGTTTGCAACTTGTATTAGAAATAAAATTAAGAACTGTGTTACTGTAAGTTCTATTGTATGGCACACAAAATACATTCATTTAAGGTTGCATTTTATTTTGAAAATTGTAAATGTATTTAAATACATATTTAATATATGTTAAATATGTATTTAAATATGAACAAGTATATTTGTATTATATACATTACACATTTTATATTTATATTACATATTACTGTATATTTATATTTATATTTTTAATGATTAGTTTGTGCTGCTACATCACTTCATTTTAAAATAAACAACACTGCATAGTAAACAATATATTAAACACAAAGTCAGTATCATAGGTATCTGAAAGGGTATCCTCTCAGAGTCCACAATCCTAACAAAATGTGAAACCTTAGTGACGTCTTCTCAGGAAGACATCAGTGAAGGCAATTTCAATTATTATATGATCATATTTATTTTCCAAGTGTTCTATAATATATTTGTATTTCTTCCTTTGCCCAAAAAATTCTTATTTAAAATTGAAATTTCAAACTGAAAACTGAAATTTATGGCTGTGCTAGGAAGTTCTACTTTATGGTTAACTGTTTTTACAAGAGATGTTTTCTTATTCACATAATTCACACATTTAAATTCCTTTGAAAAACAATACTTTCTTTTATATCTCGGGAGGTTAAATAAAAATTTAGGTACAATGGCTATCTACTTCGCACATGAGTGTACTAGGAAAAAAGAGAAATGTTATTAGGGCTATTAATATGTTATTAGGGCTATCAATATGTTATTAGAGCTATCATATTAATGTCACATCAATAACTGTATTAATTACTTTAATTCATATATTGCACCACCATATATAAAATGCGTTGTCACCAGAAATTAAAACAGTAACTCTATAGATGTTCATTATGATGTTGCAATCCAAACATTTAGGATGTTATATCTTCTTTTCTCCTAATTCATTTACCTGCCTTCAGTACTGATGCCCCTCTCTTCTTTATTTTATTCAGCCTACACACAGTTGTCAGAGAGATTTGTAGATTTAAGAGATTTGCAGATATCGCTTTAGAAATCCTTCAAAGTCACTGTTTGCATCCTTTTCAAATGCATTAGCATGAGATTTATAGCTTATTATTTATTCTGGTCTCTCTCCCACACTATCCCCTGCTTTAAACCTAGTTACATCCTTCATCAGCACCATATCAACGTATTTATACTTTTCCATAACTTGCCACTTTAAATCTCCATCATTTTAACAATGCTTTCACTTTAATAAACATAACAAATTCTTCACTTACATAGCAGTTAATGCCTTTTTTCTCCTCAAAATTTATCCCTAGTGTCACCTTTTCCTGATGGCATAATTTCCCAAGATGGCATAAGATACTGATTTTTCTAGGTGTCTATAAAGGCCTATACATAATTTTTATATGTGTTATTACATTTATTATACTAATAATATTACAATAAATCTTATTGTGTTTGTTTTCATATATCTAATATGTTGATCTATCAGAAGAGTCCTCAAAATATTTGCTGTTCCTGAAGAGAAAATTCAGAATTTTCCAAAGAAAAATATCTGTAAGGCAAAGAAGAGATCCAACAAAGAAATAAAACAGGCTTGGATGAAAATAGGACTATTAATATATGTAATCATTCTGAAATTTTTTATAAATCTAAAAAAAAATAAAAACATTGGCAATTCCTAATCATTAACCAACACACAATCCAGAGAATTGGCACATTTTTCCAGCCGAATCCTGCAATGCAGCTGTGTATACTGGGTCACAATAAGAAAATAGTGTGTGCATCCTTTTTATGATTAATTTTCTTCTTCTTTCAGATCTCTTAATGTACCTTCTGCTGAAGTAAATGAAACACTTTGCTTTTAATATGCCCCATAAGGGAAAACATCTCTTCTAATTAAGCTTACAGAGCTAGGTAATCTCATTTAGCTAGGAGGTATAGCAGCTATGCAAGTAGCTTGACTGTAGTGATATAACCAACACTTTAATTTTATCAAATGACATTAAATTTGAAACATAAGTGTACATTTTAACTGGAGTGCAGATTTAGATAAAATTTTGATATTAACATAATAATGAGAAATTTCTATCTCTATTTTGAATGCCTTTTCAAAAGTTAAGTGTTGCAGTTTTGATAATTTAATTATGGGTATTTTGGCTTCCTTACACAAATCATGAATAGTCTTCCAGAAAACAAGCCAACTCTATGGATGTGTGATTTCCTACACGTCCTGGAGTGCAATTAACTCTACTTCTAGCCATGCTGTGGCACCTGCAGACAATGAAGAAATCTGTTACAAGAACTATTTCCATAGCATGAATATGCAAGCACCAGAATTAGTGTAATTCATTCAGCTGCAGATTATCTAGACTCCAGCCACAATACATTTTATTGCCATGTGTCAGTTCTCTGACAGCTTCATAAATCCTGCTCAATAAACGTTAAGTGTTTACTTTTACTGTCTCACAAATAGAGAAACCTAGGGAAAGTTTTCCAGGATAGAGCTATGTAGTTTCCAGTTCATACAACAATTCTCATCTAAAGCTGGAGGCACTATGTAGGGGTATATATTTTCAATGTTTGACAAGTATTGTTGTATGAGACAACAAACTTCTAGCTGGATATAAACTGCTCCCTCAGACAGAAAAGTAGTATTATTTATTTTTTCCCTAAAATATGCATTTGACATCTGGATTGTAATACAATACACATGTGGTGATACATAAAAGAGATGAAAATAGTTAAGTATTAGTGTGTTTGATTTAAAGATTATCCAAGGTTCAATTTCATCTCAGGATGTTAAAACTGTTTTTCTTAGAATTGCCACCCCCCGACACAATGGCTTTATTGAGTAAATATTATAAAGTAATATATTGAAAATAGATGTGAATGGAATTTCTGTTTAAAAATACCTCAAAATCAAATATAATCTAGTCTCCTCCATCAATTCCTTCCAACATGAGGAATGAATCCAGACACTGCTAGCTCCAGCTGTGAAGCAGCCACGCAAACACTGGTTTTTTCATGGATTTATGGTTGTTAGTTTCTTGCAAGGTTTAGTCTGAATGTATGGGAACATTTAATGAGGCCTTTTCTCATTGTCTTCTTTCAGATCTTGGTTTGTGTTTTGCACAATGTTTCTTGGGTTTCATTCACCTAGCACATAACTCTTTTTGTGAGCATATGCAGGATAATTTAAGACTTAACTTGTTCATTTGACTCTTGGGGGGAAAAAAACTATACATTACAAAACTGGGGACAGAGAAATATAGTCTTCTACTGGTCCCCTGGTGGTCCCTAATTAACTACACTGTGTCTCCCCTGCACTGGTTCTTTTTCCAAAGCAAAGAAACATTCTTCCAAGCCACTGATTATCCCACTTTTATTTTTTTTCTTTTAATATAGAACTGATTGTAGCAGTCTTTTTTTTTTTAAACGTGATGATCCATTTATTTATTTATTTATTTATTTATGGCTGTGTTGGGTCTTCGTTTCTGTGCGAGGGCTTTCTCTAGTTACGGCAAGTGGGGGCCACTCTTCATCGCAGTGCGCGGGCCTCTCACTATCGCAGCCTCTCTTGTTGCGGAGCACAAGCTCCAGACGCGCAAGCTTAGTAATTGTGGCTCACGGGCCTAGTTGCTCTGCGGCATGTGGGATCTTCCCAGACCAGGGCTCGAACCCGTGTGCCCTGCATTGGCAGGCAGACTCTCAACCACTGCGCCACCAGGGAAGCCCTATTCCACTTTTAGATAAGGGCATTTACCAGTCCCTAACTTGGTAGAAACTATTGTGAGAAGGGAGCCATAGGTGAGGGCAGATGAATATGTCTACACTGCTTCACGCTCAGAGAAGATTCTCCTTCTTTCCCCTTGTTTTCTACCTTGGGCTATGAGAGTTAGAAGGAAAGAGTTTTGAGGCATAGAAGTGAGTTTTTAATGCTAGTTCTGCTAAAATGGACTCTATCTGAAAGGCCCATGAGAAAGTGATTGGACCCACAGACTTAAATTTTCTGAACTGATAATGTAAGACAATTAGCACAACTAAACTTAAATTGCCAAGCTAATGGACTCTGGTGATCATTTCTAGAAAAAAAAACTTGCAAGCACGCACTCCAGTCACTAACTCACATTAAAACAGGTATGTTAAAGCAGTGGACCTAGGGGATGCATTCATAGGTAGGGAAATGCCAACTAAACTTCTAGCTTAAGGTTTAATAGGAGTATTTTAACAGCAGTTGGTGAAAGTTAGGAGAACTCTACCAGCTAGGGTTCTTTGAATGCAAGAAAACAAAACTGGTTAACATAAACAAAAAAGAAAGTCATTAGAAGAATTTGAATAAACTCATAATAAGAGATAGCAGGGAAACTTGATTCACAATGAAAATATGTATAAGGAAGAAACAGCAGGCCGACAAAAGAAAGTTGAAATACAGTAATCATGTTGAAGAGAAACTTAAGATAGATAAACAAAAGAGATTTGCTTCAAAAGAAACAAGAAAATCTCACAGAAACTCTTCCCTGGAAAATACAGTCCCAATGAACTCTGAAGCACTAAAGGATAAGTAGATAAAAATAAAATAAAAGAGCACCAATAACATTTGAGGGGTTCTTCATAAAGATTCTATCATTTAGAACACTGCAGTCAATTTAGAGAATATAAGTATGAAAATAATCCTGGAAGGAAGCACACAATATATTTAAATTCTGATGGAATTAATATATAAAATAAATAAAAACCTTGTACTAGTATGAAAGAACCCAGATGATTAAAACAAAATAATTTGCAAAACATTTCTTAAATGACACAAAACAATGATTAGGAAGAAAGACTGAAAATATCAAAATTTTTTAAAAATCTGCATGGCAAAGAAACATAAAACATACTTGAAAATATTTGTAACAAATGTATTGCACAAAAGAGTAGTTGTTAAATATAAAAATAAATCTTAATATGTGTCATAAAAATTCACAATTCAAAGACCCACTCCAAAACACATTATAATTAAAATGTCAAAAATTAAAGACTAGGGGCTTCCCTGGTGGCGCAGTGGATGGGAGTCCGTCTGCCAATGCAGGGGACATGGGTTCGTGCCCTGGTCCGGGAAGATCCCACATGCCGCAGAGCGGCTAGGCCCGTGAGCCACAACTACTGAGTCCGCAAGTCTGGAGCCTGTGCTCTGCAATGGGAGAGGCCACGACGGTGAGAGGCCCGTGCACCGTGATGAAGAGTGGCCCCCACTCGCCGCAACTGGAGTAGGCCCTTGCACAGAAACGAAGACCCAACACAGTCAAAAATAAATTAATTAATTAATTAATTAAAAAAGAAAATTAAAGACTAGGAGAAAATATTAAAGGCAACTGTGCTGGTCAAAGTGTTGAAAGAAGAAAAAAACAAAAACAAAAACAAAACCTACCAGCCCAGAATACTCTACCCAGGAAAATTATCATTCAGAATTGAAAGGGAAATGAAGATTTTTCCAGATAAGCAAAAGCAAAGGAGTTCATCACCATTAAACTGTCCTTACAAGAAATGTAAAAAGGACTTTTTAAGGCTGAAAAGAAAGGCTGCTAATTAGTAAAAAGAAAACATATCAAAGAATAAATCTCACTGGAAAGGTAAAATATAGTAAAGGTAGTGGATTAATTACTTATAAAGCTCATCTGAAGGTTAAAAAACAAAAGTAGTAAAATAACATGATTACAGTAATTAAATAAGGGATACACAAGATAAAAATGTACAATAAAATTTGAAATTGAAAACATAGAATGTGAGGGTGATGAGCAAATATGTTGAGCATTGGAATGGGATAAAACTTTACTTATGATCAACTTAAAATACACATATATATATTGAATATATATATCACTTTTTCTTTAGTATACTACTAAAGAAATTCATCAAATATCAATGAAGAGAGCAAGAGAAGAAGAAAGGAAGAGAGAACTTTAGAAACAGCTGGAAAATAATGAACAACATGGCAATAAGTAAATACCTGGCAATGATTACTTTAAATGTAAATGGACTAAATTCTCCAATCAAAAGACATAGAGTGGCTGAATGGATTAAAAAAACCAGGACCCATCTATATGCTGCCTACAAGAGAATCACTTCAACTGTAAAGACACACACAGGCTGAAAGTGAAAGGATGAAAAAAGATATTCTATGCAAATGGAAACCAAGAGGAAAATGGAGTAACTATACTTAGACAAAATACACTTTAAAAGAAAGACTGTTAAAAAAAGTGGATATATGTATATGTATAACTGATTCACTTTGCTGTACATCTGAAACTTACACAACATTGTAAATCAACTGTACTTCAATAAAAATTATTTAAAAAATTAAAAACATAAAACAAAGACTGTAATAGGAAATAAAGATGGTTGCTACATAATGATAAAAAGGTCAGTCCAACAAGATGATATAACATTTCTAAATATTTATGCACCTGATATAGGAACACCTAAATATATAAAGCACATATACAGACCTAAAGGGAGAAATAGACAGCAGTAAATAATAGCAGGGAACTTGCACCAATGGATAGATCATCCAGACAGAAAATTATAAGGAAACATGATTATCATATAGATGAAGAGATAAATAATTGATTATAAGACATGAGAGAGTAAGATGTGACGTTATAAAGAGAAGCACCCATTTTAGCGGGCAATTTGAAAATATCTGTAAAAATTAAAATTACATATATGACTCGACTAATCATATCTGCTCCTAAAATTTTATCTTGAAAATATATTTGCAAAGTATATGTAGTTTCAAAAAATATTTCTTGTTAATTTAACAGGAAAACAGCAGAAACAAACTAAAAGTCTAACCCTACAACATTGATTAGTCATATCATAATGCATACATTCATGTGTTTGTACACATATCAAACATTTAGAAGTGTTACACAAGCATTTTATGGTTATTTCTGAAAACTGACTTTGGAGGAAAAGGCTTTTTATGTAATTCTGGAGATACTTGCTTTTTTTTAAAGAATAATTTATTATAAAATTACAACGAAAAATAATATGTCCCATATTTTCAATAAATTTATATATATGTATACACACACAGTTTATATAAAGTAAGGTAAAAACCTTAAACAAAGAGATAAATGGCTGAAAGTCATACAGAAATAAAAAAGGAAAAAGAATTCAAGATTTTCCCTATAAGAGAAGAACTAGAATAATAATACAGCTATCAAGCTTAGGAATAAGAAACAACCAGAAGGTCGTGATAATTTAAATGCAGTAATTTTTTTTTAATGGCGTCAATAGATATTGTCCATAGACATTACGTAGAGCTTAAGAGTTTAAACATCAAAAGAATAAAACTAGAAATATTTGAAGGTAATTGCCTTAGAGGAATGGCCTCAGAGGTGAGGAATGTGTATTGAGAGTCTGTTTATATGGATCACGAGCTCTTGGGTATATATTACTTTGACATTATTTTTAATAAAAATAAAGCAGTTGCCTCATACCACTAAGCCTGCAATTAGTCCTTTCTTTCTAAGGTTTAGATACTTCCTCTTCTGTAGGTATGTACTTCCATATCTAACAGAGTCTCATTGTCTTGGAATCATTTGCTTGCCTTCGTCAATGCCAAATGGGAGAAAAGAATATGTCCAGACAGATAGATACATAGATAATATGGGTGTATATAAAGATCATATTTCTAGAAAAGAAATGAAAAAGAAACATTGGTTGTCTGTTGAAAGACAGAATATAATAACTTTATTTAAAAAATTATTTTAAAAATGTCTTTATGCCTTTTAAATATACCTGTTTAAAATAATTAAAAGAATACATAAAATATAACCTTATTTAGAGATGTGATACTGAATTCCTCTAATATTATTTACTAGCTTTTGATTTGTTATATGATCTTCAGAAAACTGCCATGTAAATATTAAAACTGCCAATTTTAAACTCAGCCGTTTTCCTGAAACTTTATAGTAGCTTTATAAAGGGAAAGGACACATACTTGGTTTTCCCGTCTAGTTTGTTCTTTATTCACACAACATAACCTAAAGCATAAAGCATAAATTAGTGTGGCTACATTTCAAATCTACAGTTTAAGAATAAAGTAACAGGGAAATGGATATGGATATCAGAGAAATGGGGATATGAGGCAGTTTTTCTCTACTTCAAGCTTTGGGTTTGTTAACAGAGAGAAAATCCATTAGCAAAATATAAAGCATGATCCTCCCTTCCTCATTTGACAGATGAAGAAAGTGCTTATCAAGAGTACACAGACATTCAACATTTCATTCCCAGTGCTTTCATATGTGGTACCTATTCCGTAATTAAACCAGGTATCTTTCTTAGCAAATCTTATTCTAAACTTCATAGGATTTCTAAACATCAATCAGTAAAACATACGTACACTTGCCTCTAAGTCTTTGAGGAGGCTTGCAAAACAAAGGGAGTTTCAAAAGTTGCTGTGAGCCAGGGAGGGGAGGATTTTTATAAAATTACCTATGAAATTATACGTGACACGCAAAATGATATTCAGCAATAAGTAAAAGTTCTGATTTATTATTGTTTGTAGGCTATACTGTAGCGTCGCATACTTTCTACTATATCAATGTGTAAATCCTCATATTGTTTCATATTTCATGAAACAATATGAGGATTTTCAGAATACATATTTATAGTGAGAAATTATACAGCATATAGTGTCTCCTAACTAGTTATATTTCAAGTCATAGTTTATGCACTGTGAGTGTTATAAGGGATGGTATACATTTCTTTTTGTGAACACTGATTTTCTCTGATCCATATGATATAGATAATGTATGTAAAAACAATGAAACAAATTTATTTAAGAATAACCCTGAATGGACAATCCAAAAAATAATAAGAAGAAGAACAATATTATTATAGTGGGTGCTGTGGTGCATTGATGGGATTCCCCTTCAGGACACAGGCACTTACTCCCTCAGCTGACTGCTCACAAATTGGTCCCTCCCCAGCAATTCCCCGGGAAATGCCTAGTTCATTTGAGGTACAGAGGACAGTCCCCCTTCCACATTTTAGGGCAACTCTGAATGTAACCAATGGAACTGATTATTTGATACATACATACATACATCGAATTTCTACACTGGTTACACACCTGACAATATATTGATATAGTTTTGACTTTAAACAGCCAAATTTGTTTTATTTTTAATTTTTTAAAATTTACTCATGTATTTACCATTTCTGCTACTGTTCATTTCTTTTAGTATATCCAAATTTCTATCTGGTGTGTCCTTTTCATTTTATTGAATAACTTTCAGTCACATTTCTTTCAGTGCAGGTTTACTGACAATCTTTTTTTCAACACTTTTTCTCGAAAAATATTTATTTTGGGCTTCATTTTATTATAACTTTATTAAATTTTAATTGATGTATAATAAACTGCACATGTTTAAATTGTATGATTTGACCAATTTTGACATTCATATAGAGACGGGAAACCATCACCACAATCAATACAGTAAACATTTCTATCATCCCCCCAAAGTTTCCTTGTGCTTTTTTTCAATTCCTGCACAGCTCTCTGATAATCTCTGAATTACTTATTACTACATTTTAGCTTGCATTTTCTAGAATTTGATAGAAATAGAATTATACGTGGGTCCTATTGTTTGCTTGGCTTATTTTACTCAGCATAATGATTTTTAGATTTGTTTAGACTGTTATCAGTAGTCTGTTGCTTTTTTTTTTTCTGAAAAAGTTTTATTGTGCACAGCGGGAGAAGGCTCACTCCTTCTTGGCTGCTGCCTTCCTCATGGCAGCCGGGACATTGCTCAGCTTCTCTCTCTTCCTCTTGGCACGGATGTGTGTCCCCACCCTTTTCCTGATGAACTTGAGGGCCCGCTTGTCCTTGGAGACCTTGAGCAGCCATGGCCCGCCGCTCATAAGGGGTGAAGCAGCACACCTCCCGGATCATGTCCCGCACGAACTTGGTGTGCTTGGTGAGGCACCCGCGGCGGTGGCTGTGCCTTGGCTTGCTCACTTCTTGGTCACCTTGTGGCCCTTGTTGAGGCCCACAGCCATGGGGTAGCACAGAGCTATGGCGGCTGCTCTTCAATGGCTGCCAGGGTGGAAAAGCCAGTAGTCTGTTCCTTTTTATTGCTGAGTAGCATTCCATTATATAGATATTCCACAGTTGACAAACAGATACCGGTGGGTGAAAAGCAAGAGAATCTTAGGACATCTTTTTTTTTTAATTAATTAATTTACTTATTTTAACATCTTTATTGGAGTATAATTGCTTTATAATGGTGTGTTAGTTTCTGCTTTATAACAAAGTGAATCAGCTATAAGTATACATATAACCCCATATCTCCTCTCTCTTGCATCTCCCTCCCACCCGCCTTATCCCACCCCTCTAGGTGGTCACAAAGCACCGAGCTGAGCTGATTTCCCTGTGCTATGTGGCTGCTTCCCACTAGCTATCTATTTTACATTTGGTAGTGTATATATGTCCATGCCACTCTCTCACTTTGTCCCAGCTTACCCTTCCCCCTCCCCATGTCCTCAAGTCCATTCTCTAATAGGTCTGCATCTTTATTCCCATCCTGCCCCTAGGTTCTTCATAGCCATTTGTTTTTCTTTTTAGATTCTCTATATATGTGTTAGTATACGTTATTTGTTTTTCTCTTTCTGACTTACTTCAGTCTGTATGACAGACTCTAGGTCCATCCACCTCCATACAGATAACTCAATTTCGTTTCTTTTTATGGCTGAGTAATATTCCATTGTATATATGTGCCACATCTTCTTTATCTATTCATCTGTTGATGGACACTTAGGTTGCTTCCATGTCCTGGCTATTGTAAATAGAGCTGCAATGAACATTGTGTTACATGATTTTGAATTATGGTTTTCTCAGAGTATATGCCCAGTAGTGGGATTGCTAGGTTGTATGGTAGTTCTATTTTTAGTTTTTTAAGGAACCTCCATACTGTTCTCCATAGTGGTTGTATCAATTAACATTCCCACCAACAGTGCAAGAGGGTTCCCTTTTCTCCACACCCTCTCCAGCATTTATTGTTTGTATATTTTTGGATGATGGCCATTCTGACTGGTGTGAGGTGATACCTCATTGTAGTTTTGATTTGCATTTCTCTAATGATTAGTGATGTTGAGCATCCTTTCATGTGTTTCCTGGCAATCTGTATATCTTCTTTGGAGAACTGTCTATTTAGGTCTTCTGCCCATTTTTGGATTGGGTTGTTTGTTTTTTTGATATAGAGCTGCATGCATTGCTTGTACGTTTTGGAGATTAATTCTTTGTCAGTTGCTTCATTTGCAAATATTTTCTCCCATTCTGAGGGTTGTCTTTTTGTCTTGTTTATGGTTTCCTTTGCTGTGCAAAAGCTTTTAAGTTTCATAGGTCCCATTTGTTTATTTTTGTTTTTATTTCCTTTTCTCTAGGATGTGGGTCAAAAAGGATATTGCTGTGATTTATGTCATAGAGTGTTCTGCCTATGTTTTCCTCTAAGAGTTTTATAGTGTCTTGCCTTACATTTAGGTCTTTAATCCATTTTGAGTTTATTTTTGTGTATGGTGTTAGGGAGTGTTCTAATTTCATTCTTTTACATGTAGCTGTTCAGTTTTCCAAGCACCACTTTTTTTTTTTAACATCTTTATTGGAGTATAATTGCTTTACAATGGTGTGTTAGTTTCTGCTTTATAACAAAGTGAATCAGCTATACATATACATATATCCCCATATCTCTTCCCTGTTGCATCTCCCTCCCTCCCACCCTCCCTATCCTACCCCTCTAGGTGGTCACAAAGCACTGAGCTGATCTCTCTGTCCCAGCACCACTTATTGAAGAGGCTTTCTTTTCTCCATTGTATATTCCTTCCTACTTGATCAAAGATAAGGTGACCATATGTTCATGGGTTTATCTCTGTGCTTTCTCTCCTGTTCCCTTGATCTATATTGGCTCCAGGGTCTTGCCACTGGTATGCACACAGCAGTGAAGGTCAGTGACAGGAGCCAGGCAAATGACAGGAAGTGCACAGCCGTAGAGGCTATTCCCCAATGCAAGCACAGCAGTGTAGGTCAGCCACAGGGGTCTAGAATGGCATCTTTCACTTATGCAGCCACAGAGGCTGGGGCTGGTTGCCAATATGGGTCCTGGGCTCCAGCATGAGGTGAGGGGAGTGAGGAGGAACTGTAGTGGCTAGTGTCTGCAAACACAAAATCTCACTGGGGAAAACCTCAGTGTTAAAATCTCCAAGAGTTTCCACGATGGCTATACTGGCCCTTGGTTTCTTAGGCAGTGAGAGGAGGCCATTGGGAACTGCAGTTACTCCTGCTGGTGGCTGATACTATTGGACCCTGCCCTTCTTTTCTTCCTTATTCCAAGTCATCTTTATTATATCTCAGCTTTGCAGTTTCTGGGTGAAGTAAAAGTTGAAGCAAGTTCCTTGTGCAGTGCCCCCAAAAGCTACAGATGTTTGTTTCTCACCCCACTCTCGCTTTCCTGGCTTGGGGAACTCTTTTGAGCCATGGAGTTCCCTCTTGGCATTGAGCAGTACTGGCCTGGGTAAAGAAATGATGCAGGCAAAATGAAGCTGTTCTTCTTTTCCTTTTAGTGCAATTATTCTCAGTTTTCTTGTTCCACTGTGTTGCTGAAGTTTCTTAATTGGACTCCTGAGCACTCCTGGAGCTATTTCTGTTCATATATAGCTGTCTAATTGTTGATCTTTGTGCAGGGATGGAGGCTGGGGTCTTCTATCTTTGGTGATATTCTCAAAAAATGATCTTCTTATTCATAAATGAAAATACGGCTGGGCATTCCAATTATTTTCATTTAATACAAAATAGTTCTCATTTAGAGTACTACATTTTATAATATTTTATAAACATTCCTACTCAAACTACAAAAGCACACAAGGAGGAACACAACCTAACATAATAAAACAGCATAATTCTGTACTTTAGAGTCTTTAAAATATACATTAGTCTAGATAAAAAGTTTAAAGTTCTCCTACTTCACAATCGTTATGAAATCTCATCATTGTCTGAATCTTAAATAGATAGCAGCCAGCCATTATGTAGCATATGGGATTGCTATGGAAGTCCATATGCTTTGTAACAGTTGGTGTTCAAATGAAAATGTGTGAAGTCAAATAAAAATGTGGCCCAGACAACAAAACCTAATTACCAGCAGCATCAAACTGCAGGCTTTCTTTCAAACTACCTATATAACTTTTTCTGGTGCTTTATAGATCTTTGGTAAAATCATTTTTGACAGACTTATAGATTATAATAATATAACCTTTTTTGAAAAACTAAAATTAAAGATTATAAGTATAACTTTTATTCTAGTTTTAATCAACTGATTAATAAAGATGATAGTTTCCTTCTTCTCTAAAAACTATCCAAAAGCCAAAAGCAACAAGATAAATACAAAAAAAAAAAAAAAAGAGCCATCATCTGTGAGACTAGGAGATATCTGTATTTCAAATGCATGCGTGTATTTATGTGCACATTTATGTATCTTTGCAAGTATGCGTGTAGTTCAAGACTGTGGGAAGACAGAGGGAATATTCATCGCTAAATACATAAATTAAGTCAAACAAAAACATTATTCTTTAAATTAATAGCAGAATCCGAAATTAAAATCTAATACTACCTCTTTGGAAACATGAAAACATATATGCAGGCTAGATGGCTATATTTCCTGAATCAGATTTTGGTATCAATTCTTGAGAAGCAGGAAAGGCAGGGTTATACAGGGAATCTTATAAACAAAAAATATATGTATTTTCAAGAAGCTTCTGACTGGAGAGGAGTGAAGATGAAGAGACATTCTCCATTGTGACTTGTCTTTGTGAGTAATATATGCTGACCATGAAGACATAAAACTTAAAAGAGCCCACACTAAAGAGTAGGTCAGAAGAAGAAATTCTTTCATTCTGGAAGTTATCTTTATTCCTATTCAGATATGAATACCCAGAAAATAATTTGTTCAGAAATCATTAATATCCTTGCAATAAAATAGGAATTAGTTATAATAATACGTGTATTACAAGATAAAAGAAGAGGAAAAAATCATGGCAGTGGAAGAATATAAGTAAATGTGGCATAGGGGAAATGAAAACTGTGACATAATATATTGCCATCAATTAAAAAATTATTGAAACAATCTCCTGTATAAAATAAGGTTGTAAAGATGAAATAGCAGAATATTCTGAAAAGTGTGTGTGTGTGTGTGTTCTGTGTGTGTGTGAGTGTGTGAGAGAGAGAGAGGACTGTGAGATGGCAGAGTTGCAAAAAAAAGATGCCTGCAAAGAATGAAAGCAAAGTTGAAAGCTGCACAGGGACTTCCTGGTGGCACAGTGGTTAAGAATCCCCCTGCCAATGCAGGGGACACGGGTTTGAGCTCTGGTCCAGGAAGACCCCACATGCCATGGAGCAACTAATCCTGTGCACCACAACTACTGAGCCTGCGCTCTAGAGCCCATGAGCCACAACTACTGAGCCCACGTGCCACAACTACTGAAGCCTGCATGCCTAGAGCCCATGCTCCACAACAAAGAGAAGCCACCGCAATGAGAAGCCCACATCAGGTATATAAATTCTCCATACTAATATATATATTTTTCAAGGAAATAAAGTGTGATGAACATTAGTTAGAGCCAATTTAAATATTAAACTTCCTGGTATTTCACAATGGAAGAGAAATGTTTTCATGCACCCATGAAATGTGCATATAACATTGATCATTATTTAGACTACAAAGAAAATCTTCATAAATTACAAAAAAATGTTTTAAAATTACAGATAATACTCATGTCATAATGATATCAGATATGAAATTAATCTAGGTGAAAAAGGGGACTTCCCTGGCGGTCCAGTGGTTAAGACTTCACCTTCCAATGCAGGGGTTGGGGTTTGGCTGGTCGGGGAGCTAAGATCCCACATGCCTTGTGGCCAAAACACCAAAACATAAAACAGAAACAATATTGCAAGAAATTCAATAAAGACTTTTAAAAAAATCTAGGTGGAAAAAATGCTGGAAGTTGAAAAACCTAACACCTAGAAATTAAATATGTTAATTAACACACAAAAAAAAATACATTCTAAGTTTCAAGATAAACTTAAATCTCAAATAGCAGAATATATACGGAAAAGAAAAAGAAAGGGAAAAAATGTAACCAGAACCTTTAAATGTATCATTTAAAGCTTGTGTTTCCTTATTTATTTTCATTTTGGATGATCTGTCCATTGGTGAATGTGGGGTGTTAAAGTCCACTATTATTATTGTGTTACTGTCCATTTCCCCTTTTATGGCTGTTAGCATTTGCCTTATGTATTGAGGTGCTCCTATGTTGGGTGCATAAACATTTACAATTGTTATATCTTCTTCTTAGATTGATCCCTTGATCATTATGTAGTGACCTTGTCTTTTGTAATAGTCTTTATTTTAAAATCTATTTTGTCTGATATGAGAATTGCTACTCCAGCTTTCTTTTGATTTCCATTTGCATGGAATATCTTTTTCCATCCCCTCACTTTCAGTCTGTATGTGTCCCTAGGTCTGAAGTGGGTCTCTGTAGACAGCATATATACGGGTCTTGTTTTTGTATCCATTCAGCCAGAATATGTCTGTCTTTTGTTTGGAGCATTTAATCCATTTACATTTAAGGTAGTTATCAATATGTATGTTCCTATTACCGTTTTCTTAATTGTTTTGGGTTTGTTATTGTAGGTCTTTTCCTTCTCTTGTGTTTCCTGCCTAAAGAAGTTCCTTTAGCATTTGTTGTAAAAATGTTTTGGTGGTGTTTAATTCTCTTAGTTTTTGCTTGTCTGTAAAGGTTTTAATTTCTCTGTCGAATCTGAATGAGATCCTTGCTGGGTAGAGTAATCATGGTTGTAGGTTTTTCCCTTTCATCACTTTAAATATGTCCTGCCACTCTCTTCTGGCCTGCAGAGTTTCTGCTGAAAGATCAGCTGTTAACCTTATGGGGATTCCCTTGTATGTTATTTGTTGTTTTTCCTTTGCTGATTTTAATACTTTTTCTTTGTATTTAATTTTTGATAGTTTGATTAATCTGTGTGTTAGCGTGTTTCTCCTTGGATTTATCCTGTATGGGACTCTCTGTGCTTCCTGGACTTGATTGATTATTTCCTTTCCCACATTAGGGAAGTCTTCAACTGTAATCTCTTCAAATATTTTCTCAGTCCCTTTCTTTTTCTCTTCTTCTTCTTGGAACCCTATAATTTGAATGTTGGTGTGCTTAATGTTCTTCCAAATGTCTCTGAGACTGTCCTCAGTTCTTTTCATTCTTTTTTCTTTATTCTGCTGTGTGGTAGTTATTTCCACTATTTTACCATACAGGTCACTTATCTGTTCTTCTGCCTCAGTTATTTTGTTATTGATTCCTTCTAGAGAATTTTTAATTTCATTTATTGTGTTGTTCATCATTGTTTGTTTGCTCTTAATTCTTCTAGGTCCTTGTTAAACGTTTCTTCTATTTGCTCCATTCTATTTCCAAGATTTTGGATCATCTTTAGTATCATTACTCTGAATTCTTTTTCAGGTAGACTGCCTATTTCCTCTTCATTTGTTTGGTCTGGTGGGTTTTTACCTTGCTCCTTCATCTGCTGTGTATTTCTCTGTCTTCTCATCTTGCTTATCTTACTGTGTTTGGGCTCTCCTTTTCACAGGCTGCAGGTTCATAGTTCCCATTGTTTTTGATGTCTGTCCCCAGTGGCTAAGGTTGGTTCAGTGTGTTGTGTAGGCTTCCTGGTGGAAGGGACTGGTGCCTGTGTTCTGGTGGATGAGGCTGGATCTTGTCTTTCTGGTGGGCAGGACCGCATCTGGTGGTGTGTTTTGGGGTGTCTGTGGTCTTATTATGATTTTAGGCAGCCTCTCTGCTAATGGGTGGGGTTGTGTTCCTTTCTTGCTAGTTGTTTGGCATAAGGTGTCCAGCACTGTAGCTTGCTGGTCGTTGAGTGGAGCTGGGTCTTAGCATTGAGATGGAGATCTCTGGGAGAGCTTTCGCCATTTGATATTATGTGGAGCTGGGAGGTCTCTGGTGGACCAATGTCCCGAACTCGGCCTTCCCACCTCAAAGGCTCAGGCCTGACACCTGGCCAGAGCACCAACACCCTGTCAGCCACACAGTTCAGAAGAAAAGGGAGAAAAAAATGAAAGAAAGAAAGAAAAAAATATAAAGTTATTAAAATTAAAAAAATTATTAAAAATTTTAAAAAGTAAAAAGAAAAAAAAACAACAACACAAAAAAACTGTCAGACAGAACCCTAGGACAAATGGTAAAAGCAAAGCTATACAGACAAAATCACACAAAGAAGCATACACATACACACTCACAAAAAGAGAAAAAGGAAATATATATATTTAAAAAATAAAAAGGAAGAGAGCAACCAAATCAATAAACAAATCTACCAATGATAATAAACTCTAAATACTAAACTAAGATAAACATAAGACCAGAAACAAATTATATGCAGAAAGCAAACCCCAAGTCTACAGTTGTTCCCAAGTCCACCTCCTCAATTTGGGATGATTCGTTGTCTATTCAGGTATTCCACAGATGCAGGTACATCAAGTTGATTGTGGAGATTTAATCCGCTGCTCCTGAGGCTGCTGGGAGAGATTTCCCTTTCTCTTCTTTGTTCACACAGCTCCCGGGGTTCAGCTTTGGATTTGGCCCCGCCTCTGCGTGTAGGTCGCCTGAGGGTGTCTGTTCTTTGGTCAGACAGGAGAGGGTTAAAGGAGCAGCAGCTTCAGGGGCTCTGGCTCACTCAGGCCGGGGGAGGGAGGGGTATGGATGTGAGGCAAGGCTGCAGGCAGCAGAGGCCGGCCTGACGTTGCGCCGGCGTGACGTTGCCCCAGTGTGAGGCACGCTGTGTGTCTCCCGGGGAAGTTGTCCCTGGATCACGGGTCCCTGGCAGTGGCGGGCTGCACCGGCTCCCGGGAGGGGAGGTGTGGAGAGTGACCTGTGCTCGCACACAGGCTTCTTGGTGGCAGCAGCAGCAGCCTTAGCGTCTCATGCCCGTCTCTGGGGTCCGCGCTGATAGCCGCGGCTCGCGCCCATCCCTGGAGCTCCTTTAAGCGGCGCTCTGAATCCCCTCTCCTCGCGCACCAGGAAACAAGGAGGGAAGAAAAAGTCTCTTGCCTCTTTGGCAGCTCCAGACTTTTCCCGGACTCCCTCCCGGCTAGCTCCAGTGCACTAACCCCTTCAGGCTGTGTTCATGCCGCCAACCCCAGTCCTCTCCCTGCGATCCGACCGAAGCCCGAGCCTCAGCTCCCAGCCCCCGCCCACCCTGGCGGGTGAGCAGACAAGCCTCTCGGGCTGGTGAGTGCTGCTCGGCACCGAGCCTCTGTGCGGGAATCTCTCCGCTTTGCCCTCTGCGCCCCTTTTGCTGCGCTCTCCTCCGTGGCTCTGAAGCTTCCCCCCGCCACCCTCCTTCTCCACCAGTGAAGGGCTTTCCTAGTGTGTGGAAACTTTTTCTCCTTCACAACTCCTTCCCATTGGTGCAGGTCCCGTCCCTATTTTTTGTCTCTGTTTATTCTTTCTTTTGCCCTACCCAGCCAGGTATGTGGGGAGTTTCTTGCCTTTTGGGAGGTCTGAGGTCTTCTGCCAGCGTTCAGTAGGTGTTCTGTAGGAGTTGTTCCACGTGGAGATGTATTTCTGATGTATTTGTGGGGAGGAAGGTGATCTCCACATCTTACTCCTCCGCCATCTTGAAGGTCTCCCCCTAGGGCAAAGTTCTGACTAGGGTGCTGTTGAACATAACAAAATGCAACAACTAGACCAGAATCTATGAACTTTTTGAGAAAATAGCGTTGCCAATACTCACCAGACTGAAAATGCTTTAATTGTACAAGAAATAAAATTAGGGTCTCTTACTCTACTCGAGCAGGAGACATGCTGTCCTTCAGGAATGGCCTAATCCCCAGCCTCCAATAATAGATGATAGGTAAGTAGGTACATAGATAGATAAACATTTATTGTAGAATTTTTGTAATATGAAAATATTGGAAACAAACTGGTTAAATAAAATATGGGGTATGGTTCAATATTGAATGTTAGGAGTGACTGAAAAAATGAGACATCTCTATAAGAAAGGACATACAAATTTACCAAAATAAAATTTTCAATAAGAAATCAAGATGCCATATTTGTGTGCTAAATGTAATTCCTTGCTTTCTTCTGTAACCTGCTCCTGAAAATATGTTGCATAGCAAATTTTCAAATAACATGAGCCTGTAACCCATGATTAATGAGTAAATAATAATGTACTATAGCACATTCAAAAATTACATTAGTACATTTCTTACTTTTGAAATCCATTTCACTTCATTCTTTTTGATCTATATACATATATCATTAAACTGTGAGCCTGTAGTATATTATATAAACTTTTCATCTACAAAAACAGTGATTTAAACCCAAAAGAGTTCTTGATAAATCAAAGTTGAGTTAACAATTCATTTTTAGTATTTGAACGAGGCCAATGTGACTAAATCTCATCTTTTTATTCCCCCACAGCCTATTACTCTCATGGGTTTAGAAGAGTAAGCTTTTAGCCTGAGACAGCTATTAAATAATCCAAAATAGAAATACTGCTACACAGACATTAGAATTTTATGCTACTACTAATATTTTTTATGCTAGGGATATGACCTCATCCCCATGTAGATACCAAATTTTTCAACCTAAATAAAAATGTTGAAAAATCTTATCAGGCCCATGATTATGGGGTGTCTTCCTTCTTTCATCTAGTTAATGAACAAGTATAATCATTGTGCCAGCAAACCTGTTTCCCTTTATCATTGACCCACAACTATACTGATTTCCAGCCTCATTTTAGTAAAATGCAGGAACAAGTTGGAATTCTAGATGATCCAGTGAGTATAAGCAGAAATCATGTATGCCACTGCATAAGATTCTCCTATGTGTGATCTTTATACTATTTTTTTTTTCCACTATCTTCATGCAGAGCAGCATGGGAAACTTAGAAGGCACTTCTTGAAATGGCAGAACTACAAAATCAAGGGAGCTGGATGCTCAAATGTTTGCTTGCAGGAGGGACAGTCATGGATACAGAACACCAATTTTGGACTTCATTTGAGTGAGTGATAAACTTTTATCATTTTTGATTGATTATACGTTTTGAGGCTTGTTTGTTACAGTTGCCAGCTTGAACTAAACCATCATTGAATTGGGAAGCATACAAATCCATGTGATAGAATTCTGTTCTTTGGTTTTATTCCTTACCAACTGACATGCAATTACAAATTAATAGCAGTATCTGAAGCTGGCAGTTAGATAACCAGTAGAGTCTTTTATTTGAATTACCTTCAGAATTTTCTTTTTTAGTCTACAACCACAGAAGAGTTATTATTTCCTGTAAAGTGTTCTGTTATGCTGTGACTTTAGAGACAAGTTTTAACATGCCATTGTTTTTGTCTATTAAGACAAGAAGGTGTTATTTCATACCCAAGCTCAGGGATAAAGTTTAGATAACATTTGGAGGAAAAAGTTATAGAATTTTAAATGATTAAAAATGGGTCAGTGGAAGAAATGTGTTTAGTCTCATTTAGAGTTTCAGAACTCTTATATACTAACTTAAATATGTAGTTCTCACTTTTAATAGGCAAATCTGTTATTTCCTTCCTCTTTTCTCAAAGTTTTTATGTAACCCCCATACCAAACTCAAGTCATGTGATTCAGGATGAGTAGAGACCATACCCAATAACAGAAAAACAGTTGCAAACAATATGCATAACAATAACAGCTAATTAGTTTTCTTTTTAAAAAGCACTCATATATATATGCCTGGCATACTCTGTATAGCAACTTGAGATTAGGCATTATTACTGTCACTAAACTAATTGTCCAAGGTAAGCTGCAGAGCAAAGTTTTGTACTGAGGTAGCTTTGTACTAGATCTTTTCACCTTTGCAGTGAACTGGCCATTCAGAATAATGTGGTTCCTCTTCACCATAATTTAGTTATTTATTTGGGTGGTTTTTGTCATACTTTTGGATCTCAGGACACTTTTACACAATAATTGGTGTGGACCCCAAATAGCTTTTGTTTATTTGGCTCATATCTATCAAGATGTATCATATTAGAAGATAACACTTAAAAAACAGATGTTTCATAATTCATTTAAAATAGCAAAAGAAATTATTAATGGAAATGGAAATATCTTATTTTTTATAAAAATCCTATATTTTCCAAAACAAAAATTAATGATTAAGGTGGCAATCTTTTATAATGCTTCAAATCTCTTTAATACCTAGTTTATTAG
Organism: Balaenoptera musculus; assembly: GCF_009873245.2. Taxonomy (NCBI): domain Eukaryota; kingdom Metazoa; phylum Chordata; class Mammalia; order Artiodactyla; family Balaenopteridae; genus Balaenoptera; species Balaenoptera musculus. The sequence continues at coordinate 56,893,505 of NC_045796.1, read as the reverse complement.
AACACAGCAGGATTCTCAAATCTGCTTCTGTATTCAGTCTGTTGGAATATGTTGTTTTGTGTATGAAGAAAACCTGGCCTCACTCAAAAATGCACTTAGAAAAGGGAGGCACATTTATTAGTTTTCAGATGGTTGTGACATTCTTCTTGTATACTACACCATAATTTGATAAGTGATATTTCCTTAAAAGTTAGTTGCAAAATGAAATCAGAAGCCATATCAATGACAATTTTGTAATCTGTTATATTATAATCCATTGGTCTGTTTTGCACCTTGAATTGATCTTTTACTCATGTGTGATTTTGTAACATTGTATTTTTGTCAGTTGGAAAATATTAGTTCTCGCAGTTATGTAGATCTGCCAAAGTTGATATATTTTATGGTAAATAATCAAAAAAAACCCATTAATTAACATTACCATCAGTTTTGTCAGTATAGTCCTTAAGTATCCAGAGCTCTTAAGTTCATTGTAGCAGTTTTTCAAAATTTTTCAACTCAAGTTTTACCTTGGCAAAAACCTACCATCATCATTTGTTTTCCTTAAAGTAACCATTTATTTGGAAGAAAATTATTGTATAATACCCAATTCTGAATAATAAGTGTTTTCTTCTGTCAGTAATTCTTTAAATTAAAAATAATATTTCATGAGAAAGGCAGCTGGTTCTTTTCCCAACTAAAGCAATCACAGTAGTACTTTTCCTGCAGACACCATGGCATTTTGGCATGCAGCAGAAGTGCTATATGCAAACTTCTCATTACGTGAAACAATATTTTAATACGTCTGTCCATTTTTGCATCTAAAAAAAAAATCTCCTAATTCCTGGATATATAATGGAATATTACTCAGCCATAGAAAAGAGTGAAATTCTGCCATTTGCAACAACATGGACAGACCTAAAGAGTATTTTTCTTAGTGAAATAATTCAGACAGAGAAAGATATATACTCTGTTATCACTTATATGTGGAAACTTAAAAATAAAACAAACAAATATATGTAACAAAACAGAAACAGACTCACAGATACAGAGATCAAACTAGTGTTTAACAGTGGTAAGAGGGAAGGGAGTGAGGTGAGAGTGAGGTACTAAACTAATAGACACGAACTACTATGTATAAAATAAATAAGCAACAAGCATATATCGTACAGCAGAGAGAAATATAGCCATTATTTTGTAATAACTTTAAATGGATTACAATCGATAAAAATATTGAATATTGTACACCTGAAAATGATATAATATTGTAGATCAACTATACTTTATTAAAAATACTTTCACAGAAGGTAAAAAAGAAAAATATTTAAATAACACAAATAGTCAAAGAAATACAAAATGACATAAAACTGGTAAAATGTTTTAACTTAATTTTAAAAAATTTAAACATAGTTACATGTTTGTCAAGGGTGGAAGATTAATAAATATATATTAAGAATATAGAACTATACAACATTTCTTTTCCTTACATTACACATTGAGACATAATTGACATGGACAGAGATTTACTTATAGGTGTGTAAAATTTCAAAATATCTCCTATATATTAAGATGTATAATACTTATGTGCATAACCATTTAACCGTAAATAAATAATTGTATGTTTATTGCCAAAAATAAAACTACAATATTATCAAAAATCAAAATTATTAAAATTAATTACCTTCCCTTTTTTCATGTTTTATCTTTTCCTTTGCTTTTTTGACACTTTCCATCTCCAATTACTTTTTTTTTTAATATATTTATTTTATTTTTATTTTACTTTTGGCTGCATTGGGTCTTTGTTGCTGCATGCAGGCCCTCTCTAGTTGCAGTGAGTGGGGGCCACTCTTCTTTGCAGTGCGTGGGCTTCTCATTGTGGTGGCCTCTCTTGTTGCGGAGCACAGGCTTTAGGCGCATGGGCTTCAGTAGTTGTGGCTCATGGGTTCCAGAGCGCAGGCTCAGTAGTTGTGGTGCATGGGCCCAGTTGCTCCACGGCATGTGGGATCTTCCCAGACCAGGGCTCGAACTTGTGTCCCCTGAATTGGCAGACGGATTCCCAACCACTGTGCCACGGGGGAAGCCTTCTCCCATCACTTTTATGTTCTGTAGATTTGGTAAGTTTCCCATGACTATGGTTTTGAGAAAATCATTTGGTCTCAAACTGTTGTCTCTGCCATGAGTTTTCAGAAGCTTATCTTCAAAGTAAAAAGATCATATTCAAATAATTTGTCATCTATTCTGTGTAGTGACATCTTTTCTTGTGGCATGCAGTTTGGAATTCCTTACACACACTTTAAGGGGAGGACTTTAAGTTAGAAAACAGAAAAAATTGGTTTAATGTTTCAGATATTGCCTATTTTACTGGTTACAACAAAATCCAAGTTGTAATGCTCTAATTTGGCATTAAATTCAACTGGGATTTCAAGCATCTGCTACAAAGTCATTTTACAATTATGTCATTTTTATAAAAAATAAAGAAAATTCTATCAATTAATATGCTATCAAAATCTTTGTCTTAAGATCTAAAAGGTCTTGGGACACCTGGCTAACAATATAAAGAAGCAAGTAGACTCATATTTCATACTTTTTTCATAAATACGTAGTCTAGACAAAAAGAAGTGTAAATATTCACTAGAAAATAAATCAACTTTTAATATAATAGAAAAATAAGAGGGAACACTTACATAGTTGTGATGATAAAGTCTTTGAAGGCTCAAATTCTAGATACCATTAAATTAAATATTAACAAATTGGTCCATATTTTTAAAAATAAATATTGTTTTAGGGAAAAAGAGTCAGTGCCAACTTAAAATTTAAAAAAAAAAATATTTTCAAAGAACTGAGCCAAAGAAGAAAAAAATTATTTAACTGCTTTTTAGGTAATGATAAAATATTTAGTATTTTATTATTAACATTTATTAAGTGCTTCTGTTCTACCAATCTTTATTCTAAGTGGGTTGAATATGTTAATTCATTTAATCTTTTATAGAGGAGAAAAGTAAGGTACAAAGGGTTAATTCTTATTTCCAAGATCTTAAAATATTGTTTGGAGGTTAATAGAAATAAATTCAAGATTGGATTCTTCTTTGGTAAATTTAAAGAATATTGTGTGTGTGTGTGTGTGCGTGTGTGTGTGTGTGTGTGTGTATACATATATATATACATATATGCATATATGTGTGTATATATATATATATATTTGATTGTAAAGACTCTTACCTGAAGCACTCTTTGAAATAAATAAGTTTAAAAATATATATATATATATAAAAGCAATTCATGGAAAAGTATGAACAATTGTTTGAACCATTGTAGTAAGATAAATGTAACAGAATGGCAAGTAGTTGACATTTTCCACATAATCACACATTTTTAAAAAGTCAATAATATTTATTTTAACATTAAAGATACGGCCTAAAAGGAAACTGTCATGGTTATTTTTGGGATCATAAAATGAGGCAACCTTTTAGAAGGCAGTTGATAATTACACTCAAAGTATTTGTAAATGTATATTCCTTTCTCCAGAAATCCTACGTCTATAAATATACCCTTCTTATAAAGAGAGAGATAGTAAATGTAAAGTTCTTTGAAGTTGGATGGATATGGAGTCAAGACTAGATAAACATGTTTATTTGTGATAAAAACAGGTAAAGTTGTTTCTTTGTGCCCAGGGGGGGAAAAGAAGAGTAGGTATAGGTATTGACTTTGAGACAGCTAAGACATCTTCCTTCTGGGAAGACCTTTTCTCTTTTACTTTTTAGAAATTAAGTATAATAGTATGAAAATTTTGCACTGAGAATAATGTCATCTACTTTTAACATGTGTTTGTGTATATGGGTGTATCCATGTGTGTTGTGCATATTTTGCAAAGTCTCAGATACAAACTATGAAAAAAATAATACAAATATGTTAGTAGTGCTATTACCCAAAAGGTTATCACTTTTGCAAAAATCTCTTGTGCCCAATGTTCATTGAACCAAGATAAGAAATTTCGATGATGATGACTACTTAAGCCTACAGTCTTCAGGGTGTGATTCTGTGTTATGCCTGAATGAAGGGTTAGAGGCAAAGCCATTCGTCTCTGCTGCCCTCTCGGATAAAAACAATAGACTAATATTCACTATGTTACTCATCTCTACCAATGAAGGTTCTTCGAGAACGCTTGCCAGCAGCGAGGAATGTTATCCTCTCTATTAACCATCTTTGATAAAGCACTGCTTCAGGGCCATAGTGATCATCAGTAAATGATGATCAAGTCTTCCAACTGTACTGAGGTACAAACCCATTAGATACCTTTTATGAAAGAACTGCAGCTGGTTCTCTTTCTGTAAAATTATTAAATATAATGCTTTCATTTTTTAACTAGTTTAATATGGGGTTCAACAAGTATGCAACAATAGCTGGATATCGCACATACAGACCATTCCACATCTCTGTTAATTGAGAACTTAGTGTTATATAGAACTTATATTTTGTTGTTGGACTACTTTTGCCACTTAATTGCCATTAAGTAAATTTAACAGTTTGCAATTTGATTTCTCATATTAAAACATGCTTTATACTGTTTCCAAGATACCTATAAAATATAACTATAACTAAAGCATATAAAATCTTCCTATTTTTTCTTGTTTTTCCTTATCATTGCTGAATTTCACCTCAAATTTCATGGTGCATTGAATTACCAAGGGACTAGAAAAAATAATTTTTGGAGTCATAGATTTATGCAAGTATGCCACTTTTCACTTTCTCTTCAGATATCCAACTTCTTTATTCTTAATACACCAATCAAATAATATAAATTATATATTATGTATATTGTGTTATCAGATCATACACCTAGCCTATAGTCTCCTTGTCTTGAGAGTGTGTGTTAAGACTCTCTCCTCCTTTATACCTATTTAGATTATCTCCTGTTTCCCTAGATCACAGCTTCAACCATGACTATCTCTACCTCTACTCTCCATCCTTTGCTTTGCTAAGATTACATACTTTATTACTCTAGGGAAGAAAACAAAGTTATATCTCCTATATAAAAATAATTTTCTTAGGCAACAGTTACTAAATCTAGAGAATACAATATATAATATCATAACAACTATGTTTGAATCATCAGTTATCTCTTCTTTTATTGTTTCCCTATGCAGAGATATGTCACAAATAATATATATTAAACTTTGGAATCTGGAAATTAAGTCATCTTTATAATTTGCTGAAACAAGAGTACTCCATAGGCACAAACATATCTAAGGTAATAAATGTGTAATGCCATATGCGAGCATACTATTAATTGCTGCGTATATTTAGTCATTGTAACTCAATTATGTTTAAATCATTATAATAATATAAATAGAAATCAAACAAGTACTTATCTTTAGGAATTTTTACATCTAATCAGAAATAATTATCTCATTTTTTTCTGCTGGGTGTTTTTTTTTTTTTTTTTTCCTATCTCTTACATTGAATTTGCTTTCTTCTTTTGAATGTTCCTGTTTATTCATACCACATCATGTAAATGTACATGTGAATTGCTGTCTTTGTAGTTTCACATGCTCATGCTACAACTGATAGACATTGCCTTAATCATTGTAACACTCTACTGCCCAACCCTTATTCTAATCAGGTAGCATTCATATACCTGATCTCTCCAATTTATAATGAAACAGTGTTTCTTATTTCCAGAAAATTTCATCACTCTATCCTTTTTTATAGTGTTCTTATTCATATAATTGTGTCTTAAGTTTTAAGGTACATACACATGTTGATTTTAATTTTTCAAAATATGTACAGGTTGTTCTAAGTTAAAATGACCTGTAGCTGTAGCTTTATATTATATTGTATATTTGCTCCTATTTACTTTAAGAGTTCAGGAAGAATTGTGAACTGTGAAATAAGTCTTTGAAGAGAAGTGTTCTGCCTATCTAGATTACCCTATATACAAGTGTCTCCTAGGTTTGGTTGATGATTATTAACAAATAATTAGAAGCAAGGAAACCATGACCAATTTAGAGAATACAGGGTTTATAAACATTGCATAACAACAATGTATTGTTGGTTTACAAACTTCAGAATATATGATGTATAGTGTAAATCCAAAGGTAAATGAACAATAAATTAGAATTCATAACATTATACCAGGAAATAAATCAAAGGAATATAAGGGAATCATTTTTATTAAAATTCCAATAAAATTTGAAGCCCTCAAGATTTCTTCATAGCTTTTTGTAGGGAGGGATAAGTGCTTGATTTCTTTCTGTTGACTGAGCAATTGCATTCCTCATAAATGCCTTATGATCTTTTGATAACTCTCCTCATATAAAAGATGATTTCATTAATCACACATTTCATTATTTGAATTGCTCCTTATTTACATCTTATAGCTGACTTTTCCTGACCATATATTTATATTTAATTATCTCATGAGCACTATCATACTTGATAAGATATTTTTGCAAAATTAATAAACAAATACATCAACATATGGAACAGTTTCTTAATATGAGACTCTGAAAGGAGAGTTCACACATTCAAAGTGTTTTCTTCCCAGCATTAACTAGGCTCATTTTCAGATTTTACCTCCTTGGCGATGCACTAAGTTCCCTGCTAATATGCAGTTGTTTTTATTATCTGACTTTCTTGGTGTACCAATTACTGAAAATTGTGAAGAAAGTCCAGAAAATTTTAGAACAAAATGTTGTTTCAACTAATCCTGGCATAAGCACCAACAATGCTTGGGTCTAATGCTCTGAAACTTAAGCAGATCTGTGTCCAGAAGCTCTGAGATATACTTTATCAATCCATCCTGTGGGTTGTAATAGAAATGTGTCTGGGATACTGCCTATCATTTAGTCCTTCCAAGTCATTCTGTTTCTAGTTCTTGAACTGGATAAAAGAGGTGCTTGCTTCATTCTGCCTTTGGTCTTGTGTAACTGTATTAGCATTCTATCGTTGCAATAACAAGTTACCAAATTTAGTGGCTTAAAAAAACCCACATTTATTATCTTCATTTCTGTAGGTCAGAAGTCTAGCATGTGTCTCACTAAACTAAAATCAAGATGTTAGCAGGGCTTGTTTTTTTTTTTTTTTTTTTTTTTTTTCTTCTGGGAGCTTTGAGATTGAACCCAATCCGAAACTCACTCAGATTGTTAGCAGAATCTTCTCCTTGTGGTTGTAGGGCTGAGGTCCTTGTTTCCTTACTAAATGTCAGCTGAGGGCCACTCCTAGCTCCTTGAGGCCTCTGTCTGTTCTTTCTACAATGTCCCCTTCATCTTAGGGCCCATTATTGTATGCTGAGTTCTCACACTTGGAATCACTCTGATTTTGCCTTCTATGCATCTCACTAACTTCTGCCACATCTCTCTGTTTTTGAAGGGTCATGTACCTAGATTGGGACCCCCTTGATAATACAGTATAATTTTCCTATTATAAAATCTTTAATCTTAGTGACATCTTAAAAACTTCTCTTATTACTTCGAAGATTTTATTCTTTTTAAATTCAAATATAGAAAAGCAAATGGGAGAATTCCTGCTTTTGTTACTGCAAGTCTTTTATAACGTAAATTTGAAGTTTTCAGTTTTTAAGAGCACACTATATGAAATACTGCAAACTTTGTTATGCATCAGTGGCAAAATGTTAAGTCTGATTAGCCTCAGTTAAAAGTCAAATTTCACCCTACTCTTATTTATCTGACCTAAATATTATATACCCAAAATATATGTTCAAAACAAGCCTAGAAAGTACAGGGGCAATAAAATTGCAAGGAGATTTGGTGTGATGAGAAGAGAGAGAAGAAGAGAAGAAGGAAAAAGTGATTTTCTTCCTTCTTACTATATGAAGAAAATCATTACAGTATGAAATTGATCAAATCAGGATAATGGCAAAGGATGAAGATTAATACCTATTTTGATAAACCAGTGAACAAGTATAGATTTTTAAGATTATTCTTATTAAATTTTCTATCTTCCACTGTTTATTCATTTAGTCAACCATCATATGCTGTATATTTTGAGGCTACAATGTACCAGATACAGTGATAGGCTTTGAGGAAAAAGATGAGCAAAAAGACAATCTTTCCCCCGTTAAAGTGGAGCATGCGTTCTAGTCTGGGACTGTCCATTAGGAGATATTTAGAGATAGCAGTAGAAACTTGGGGGAAAAAAAAGGATTTTATATACCTAAAGATATTGACACGATGCAGAGTGCAGAGTAGTAAAACAATAGCACCATGGATAAAATCTTGAGGTAAACATCCCATTTTAAAGACATTCAGAAGAAAGGGGCACTGTAGAAAACAAGGGGAATATAGGTAAGTAGGAAGAGAATCAGGGAGAGTATTGATTGCAGAAGCTAAGTGTGGAAAGCATTTTACAAAGTACACTACATGAGCATCAGATTTAATACATGAAAATATTTTAAAACTCAAATATCAGAAAAGTTATGGTTAAATGGATGATCTCATATACTTTTGGTTGTATAGCCTCTTTGAAAGGCAACCTGCTGATATTTATTATTCAAAATTTCAAATATCAATCTTTTATAAATCTATAATTCTACTTTTGGTATGTGTCCTGGTGAAATGCTCATACATGGGCACAAATTCTTGAACAAAGATGATTCTTCAAGTATTTTTTGTCTTAGTAATTACTCAGTGTAAATGCTTGCCCAGCAAAAAAGGAATATCAAAATTAGCACTATCCAATGAAACCTTCTATGTTGGTGGATATATTCTATATCTGCTATCGAATACCTAAAGCTGCTAAGCATCAATATCTTTAATGTAAGTAGGTTAAAATATGACTTGAAAAAAATCATATATACATACATATACATAAATGTATTACTGGTTTAAAGCTTTAAGTACAGAATAATGCACGTGTTGCGACATTATATGTAGTACATTTCTGTATGTGTGTATATGCATACATGTAAATTTTTTAAATATGTACTTAATAAATCAATTTGATTAAAGTAATTAATCAAATTACTTTATTCAAGTATTTAATATTAAAAACATTTGTATTTAATATTAAATTAAAGTATTAAATTTTTGTATTAAAGTTATTAATGGATAAAAATATTTAGTAAATATTTCATGTCATTAGTTTAGATTTTTTAAAATATCACATAAGTAAAACTTTACAATAAAGTTGATATAGCTTTACAAATATTCTCATAATTCAATTAGAACAATCATGATTTAAAATTATACTATGATGAATGTGATTTTTATGAATATGACAGCCTTTATTGCTTTTAAAAACAATAAGCACAGTTCCTATACTTATCTTATAAACCAACTTTAATAGAATTTATACTTTTCTATTGCTAAGAGAGTAGATCTTAAAAATTCTCACCACAAAAATGAAATGATAATTATGTGAGGTGATGAAAGTACTAGCTAATGCTAAGGTCGTCATCATATTGCAATGTATGTGCATCAAATCAACACATTACACACCTTAAACTTACACAATGTTATATGTCAATTATATCTCAATATAATTGAGAAAAAATTATTATTCCAAAGCTGGAAAAAAGGAATCTGTAATTTCCCTCCTTCCTATGTGAGTCTTGTTTTAATTCATTTTGAGGTAATCACTTCATATGGTTTCATATTTCATCATTTTTACATACCAAATTCAGACCATTCAAAGCCAATTCACATTTCTTCCAGATAGCATGGTAATTCTGTAATAAAATTCAGTGTAACTTCCACTGGATGAATTATCAGAATCTTTTCTCTAAAATGACTTGTGATTTCAAAATATTTTTCTTTTTGTTTTCTGACTAATCAGTCACTAAATAAAAACAATTAATATTTTAATCATATTCCTCAATAGCTGAGTTATATTGCCTAATTACATAGTATTTTTCACGAAAATCCTTATATTCACATTATTTGTTGAAAGTATTTTTACATTTATTGAACATTTTCCAATTGGTTAAATATATGGCACAACTTTTAAACAAAAACTTAAAACCAAGAAAATTTTGAGCATCATTTGCCATTTTGAAAGTTCTAAACATATGTATTTTACTCAGATCTTATTCAAAGACTGAGAAGGGCTGAAAAATTTCAGGTTATATTATTGAATATTATAAGATATACATTTTTTGTAAATATTCCAAAGTACTCTTTTATGAGTAGTTTGAGCTATCAAGTGGTACTTAAATCATTCCAAGTTATTACACTTTCTATTAATACTAGGAAATATTGCTTTAATTAAATTTGCAGAATGTACAAAATTACCTAAATTCTCAATAAAAAATTGATGTTTATGCTATCATCCCAAATTTGCAAATAAAAATAGAAAACACTCTCCTAAATATATTTTATTAGATTTTAATTTTACAGCTAAAAATGAAGGGAGAAGTCACCTTTTAAAATCATTACAATTATATAATAAAAATATAACAAGAAAGAGCAACAAAAAATCCTCCTCAATCCGAATCGTAAAATAATTTCATTTCTGATTATTCAAGGCAAATGTAAAACTTTCAGCATATTTATATTTTCTTAATAATTTTGAAGCTATTATTGCCAGTTTTATAATGAGAATATGAAATGTTTAATATGTTGGTTTGATTCATAAGGGACAGAAATAAATATATATATATGGATGGTATCCAATATATGTTTATCTTCTTTCTATAAATCAAGAGTACAGAAGAATATTACTTTATGTAGATTATTATTTTAATTTTTAGAAATTTTCTATGCATAACAAGCTTAATACAAAGAAATAGGAAATGCATTAAATGCCATAAAGTGTCGTTTTTAATTCCCATAAACACACAAACGGACCAAACCACCCTTAATTCCCTATACATCTAATCTTCTGTACCAACCCCGCTGTACTTACTCCTCCTTCAAAGACAAACAGCCAAAAAGGATGCTAAATAAACAAAAATTACTTTGTAATTCTTTATATAAAGTATTATACTTAACAGGGTATTTTTTTGACTGACTGGTTCTCCAGCTCCTACAGACAAAAGGATGTAGACTCTTACAATTTACTTAAACAATGCAGCCATTACTAAAATGTGCAAAATGTCATGTATTTATAAAATCCTTAGGGAGAAAAAAGGTACTACTAAATAAGATGAGTAATATCCCAGACATAGGCATAAACACACACACACACACACACACACACACATACACACACTCTCTCTCTCTCCCTCTCCCTCTGTCTCTCTCAGAATATCAGTTTTCAACCCACATTCAAATGCACGGAAGTTTTTTTTTTCTTGTTTGTTTTTGTCTTGTTTGGTTTGGTTTTTCATTTTAGTTGAGGATAAATAGTTTGTCTGGCATAAAAAATTTTGTAAGGCAAAAAATATACAGATAAGAAGGATGGAGATGATCGGATATATTCTATCCTCAGTTGGCCCCTGTGTCTTGGGTGTGAGCCCCTATTGTTAAACGATGAGAAAGGACAATCATCTTAAGATCTCTGTCCTAGAGATTAGTGTGATATGTGAAGCGTGAGCAGAAAACAGTTTTCTGATGCTATCTTGTTCAGTGTCTTCTATTTCTTATATCTCAAATAGACTTTGATAAAATTATTCTTAGACCTATGTCATGACCAAAAATTGCTGACTTAACTAGAATTTATGCATAAGAAGGGATATCATCCATTCTTCAATTTTTTCTTAATCTAAATTCTTATTTACTAGCACTGCGATTTGAAAGTCTCTCTCACTCTTGCTCTCACTCTCTCCCCACATGCATGTAATTTCCATAAACCTATCATTTAAGCTGTTATATTACCTAATTCAACCAATATTCCTATTTTGGAAAATTGAAAAATGGGAGTACAGATTCAATTTGATTAGTAAAATAGATTAATCTTTAGTTCTTTTAGATAAACGCAATAATTTCTTTTTTTACTTGACTGTGTTCCTCATTTTGCTGAGCTGGGCTGGAAGGTCCTTGAAGACTTTATTTGCCTGTCTGACACCTTGGTGCTCTTCCATTTAATAGTGTAGCTGTGTTTATTTGCAGCATAGCAGCAGGATCCCCAGAGAGAAAGCGGGAGCTGCTAGGTCTCTTAACATCCAAGTCCATGGCAGTCACAGCATCATTTGCACAACATTTCACATTTTATGAACGGTAGGATTTACAGGAAATAAAAAAGTATAGAACAGTGATTAAAAGCATTGGTACTGGAACCAGACAAAATGTTGTTCCCTGATTTTTTTATGGCTAGTGGGGTGATCTCTAAGATCTCTAAGACTCATTTTCCTCTCATAAAATGAGATTTTAAATAGTTCACTTTAAAAGGAAATTGGATTGATTTATCAATAATAGTTCATAGCAAATATATCTTTATGTAATTAATATATTTCATTTTTAAAGCCCTAAAATTAGCCAACACTATCAACAACAATTCAGTTAGCAGTTGAACATTTTTTTCAATTAGTTGGGCTAAACTGAATAATCTGATTTCGCATATGTTCCAGTCCTCTTTAAAAGATGAGAACCATGGTCATTTCTCTGCATTCCCATCATCTAATGTTACTTACAGTAATGAAATGGTCAGGGCTACCTAAACTATTATTACTGTAACTCATAAGACTTTAAAAAGTCAGTGCTTAGCACTGTTATTTTATCTTATGTGATTAAACTGAAAAGTCATACTAAATATCATTCATTTAACTCTCTGAATATTTTCACTATTGCTTAATTTTGAGCCAGAAAATCAGTACTTGAGGGCACACATAGTACTATGTTTTAATTCAGTTATGTGGGTGAGCATGGGTCATGGATGTATCAGATAGATAGGTAGATAGATATATAGATAGATAGAGATTTAATATCGTGCTGCTAACATTCTACACCTTTACCCTTAAATGTTTCAGAATACATCTCCTAAGAATCTGTAACCATGGTACAATTATCAAAATCATTAATTAGAACATTGGTACAGTAATTTTTTAACTCAGTTGTACATATTCAAATTTCATTGATTTCTCTATTAATGTATTTATTAGCTATTTTTTCCCAGTGCTGGTTCCAGTTCAAATAATCTATGTTAGTTTGCTGTGTTTCTTTAAGTCTCCTTTATTCGATAAGAATTCATTAGCCTTTTTTTTAGATTTCATGAGCTTGACATTATTTTAAAAATTACAGACCAGTTATTTTGTAGGCTGTCCCTCAATTTCGTTTTGATTCACACTTGCTAACGATTCCATTCAAATGATGCATTTTTGACAGCAGTATCATAGAAGTGATGTTATGTCCTTCTCAGTGACTGATAAGGGGGCACATGCTGTCACCTTGTCCCATTACTGATGATGTTAACTTTGATGATTTGCCTAAGGTGATATCAGCTAGGTTCAGCCACTGTAAAATTGCTAGTTCCTCCTTGTTAAAAAAAAAAGTACTTTGGCGGGAACTACTTTGAGAATATGTAAATATCCTGCTCCTCATTAAACTTTTACCCATGAGGCTAGCTCCCACTCATGATTTTGTCTGATTCAATTATTATGATAGTTGCTAAGTGGTGTTATTTTTAACTTTATCATTCCTTCTTTATATCAGTTTTCTGTATAAATTATTTTCAGCTGGTCTAAGACAGCTCAGTGCTTATCTCCAGGTATGCCTGGAAGTTTAAAACTGATTCTTGGCTAAGAGAACATTTAGAGTGCTAACTAATGATTTATAATGTGCTATTTAAAGTTTGAAACTTTCCAGTGGTCACCAAGCCAGTTTGCATATTGATCACTTACACATGGTGTAACATGTTACATGGCTTGGCTTGGCTTTATAACTATATAAGGGCATAAAAGATCCCACTGGGAACATTTGGGAAGCTCTTCTAAAACCAAGATGCCTCAAACAGGTTATAAAGGTTTATACTCCAGAGATGAATATATCATGTGTGAATAAGAATAATTCTGGGCAACTGTGCCTGGGGTCTCTCAGGCTATTGATTCTTGCCTGCACACTCTTTCTGTATCCTTTGACTTTATAAAGATCTTGTGAATATGCTCTCCAAAGTCTTGTGGGTCCTTTCAATTATCTGCTCATAGGAAATCATTGTAGCATTAAATGGTAAGAGAGATCTTTCCCTTTTCTCCCATTCATTTCTAACAGTATGCATTTATAGATTCTTGTTTTTTCAGAAAAGTTGTTACAATTATTTTTTCTTTTGATGCTGAAATTTTCTACGCTTTGACTATTAGGAGGTCCTTCAAGTTGGTTTCATTGTCTCATTGACATGCTATCATTATTTTATGTGCATTTCCCTGCTTTTTTTGTTGTTTTGCATGGTAGCAAGGTGCCCATATTTATGTGTATATGAGTATATGTATGTATATATACACAAATAGTGAATATAAAACTGTGTATATGTGTATAAATAGGTTTTTAATGTCACAATGCAGCATGAAAGAGCTCATTCTAATCTTCCTTCTTTCTAATATTCTAACTCTGTTTTCTAACTCTCTTTTCTAAACTAGTTAATATTTTATATCTTTCTCCAACTGACTGTACAATAGTTACCTAAACACCATTTATTAAGAAGTAAATTTATGCCCTAGTAATGTCAGGTGTAATATTTATAATATATCAAATGACCCTTAATAACTAGCTCTGTTTTTGGACATTCTATTCTATTTCATTGGTCTATTTTTATATTTATGCACCAACACCACACTACTTTGAGGAGCATGGCTTTAGAGAATGTTTAACATTGTGTATGTCTTGCCCCCTTGTTTCTAATTATATTGGTTATTATTACACAGTTGTAATCAGCTTGTCTAGATCCATGAAAGTTTGTAGGCATGTTTATCATGATTGTGTTAAATTCATAAAATTACTTAGAGAGGAGTCACCTTTATGATGCTGAGTTATTCTGTTAAAGAATAATATATTTTGTTTTCTTTGTTCAAGCCTAATTTGTGTCTTTCAGAAGTATTTTAAAGTTTTCTTCATATACAGTTTGCATATTTCTCTTTACATATATTTCTAAGTTTTCTTATCTTTAGTGTGCTATAATTAATAGAGTTTTTTTTTTCTCCCATTATGTCTTTGAACTGGTTGTTGTTTATGAGTCAGAAGGCTTTTGATTTCTGTATGTTCATGTTATTCTCCTACTCTAGTAAATTATTTTATTTTTGAGACAAATGTATTATTGATTCTTTGAGCTTTCCAAGAATACTATCCTATCATGTACAAATAGAGTTGTACTTCCTATTTTATAATTTGCGGCACTAATTTATTTATTGTTTCTAATTGGTTTGGCAGATATTTCCAATACAGTTTTTTAAATTTATTTATTTATTTTTTGGTATACATATAGCCCCTCCCTTTTGGACCTCCCTCCCACCCCCCCCCATCCCACCCATCTAGGTTGTCACAGAGCACGAACTAAGCTCCCTGTGTTATACAGCAGGTTCCCACTAGCTGTCTGTTTTACACATGATAGTGTATTTATGTCAAACCTAATCTCCTAGTTTGTCCCACCCTCCCCTTTCCCCGCTGTGTCCTCATGTCCTTTCTCTATGTCTACTTTTCTATTCCTGCCCTACAAATAGGTTCATCTGTACCATTTTTCTAGATTCCATTTTTCTAGATTTCTATATTACCAATACAGTTTTAAATACTAAAGTCTTAGTTGGCATCTTTGTTTCTGATCTTAGTGGTAATATCTCTTTTTCCCTGTTAAGTAAAATACTGGTTTTATAACTAATTTTTTTGCTTTTATCTTGTTAAGGAAATATGTATCAATTTGTATATTCCTAGCTATATTTTTATGAGGAGCAAGTATTTAATTTTGTCAAAGACTTCATCATCTTTAGAGATAATCATATGATTTTTCTCCTTAGATACATTAATGGCATGTTGGCTTAATAGATTTTCAGATATTAAACCAAGCTTGTGTTACTGGAATACATGCCAGTTGTTCGTGACATATCACTTTCTTAAAGTTGTTGAATAAGCTTAAAGTTGTTGAATAAACATTTCTTTGGGATTTTAAATTAATATTGTTAATGGTTAATTTTATGAGCCAACTTGACTTGGCTAAGAGAAGCCCAGAGACCTGGTGAAATATTATTTACGGGTGTGTTTGTGAAGATGTTTCTAAAGAGTTAGTAGACTGAGTAAAGAAGAGTCATACTTAACAGTATTGAGAGTCATCATTCAATCTGTTGAAGGCTCAAATACAAGAAGGTGGAGAAGGATAAATTCTCGCTATCTCTTCTTGAGCTGGGACATCCATCTTTTCCTGCTCTCTTACATCAGGGCTCCTGATTCTCGGGCCTTTGGACGGTAGGAGGTACACCAATGTCCCCCCAGTTTCTTAGGTGTTTGGCTTTGGACTAGGAGTTACATCAGTGGCTCCCCTGGTTCTCAGGCCTTCATACTCAGACTGAATTATAGTACCTGCTTTTCTGCTTCTCTCGCTTGGAGAAAGCAAAAGTCAGCTTCCATAATTGTGTGAGCTAATTCTCATAATAAATCTCTTCATCTATCCGTCTATCAATCATCTATTGGTATCTCATTGGTTCTGTTTCTCTAGAGAACCCTAACTGATACGAACGTTAAATCATTCGTTGTAATTTTCTTTTTTGTGCTTATTTTTGCTATTTGGAAGAGGTGTTATGCCAACTCTGGTATTTTCATTATTTTTTTGCCATCTTTTCCTGTAAAACCCTAAACTTCCCTCTTTGTCTCTTATTCCCATTACCAGTTAATATGGAAACAGATGTCTTTTCTTGCACCATTTTCTTGCCCAGCCATGATGACTTGCAAAGCTTAAGCCCAAGAACTGTGCTTACTTTTAACTTGTTCCCCCATGTTCAGTCCTCTGAAAAACCACGTTTCTTTTCAGAATTTTCACAGTTAAGGTGGAATTTTTCTTTCTGGCAGTGATTTTAGGTCAATCCTCTGATATATATATATATATATGTATATGTATATGTATATGTGTGTACACACACACACACACACACACACATGTTTTTACTCAGAAAAATGCCTAGCAATAGATTTATATATGGCTTAAAACAAAGCTTGTGAAATGTTTTATTGAAATCTTACCATCTCACTATGTTTCTTATCTGTTTGTTGACCTCATTGGTGGGAATAGAAGACTCAACCCAGCCTGTATGGGAACATTTGCCAAAAAAAAAAAAAAAAAGTAATTTTTATTTTGTCTATAGCCATCCTAGCTAATGTGCTCTCATGAACACTGAATTATTATCATATAACCTAAAAGAGTTCCAAAACATAGGTTCTGAGAACAGTTATAGCAATCTTAAACAGTGAATATTTTTACTGTTGTGTTGAAATAAGGGGCATAAAATTAAATTACTAGAACACAGCTTGAGTTCTTTCTTAGAAAAATGTTCCAATGCATGTTTATTGAGGTTGCCTCTGGGACTTCTCCCAGATGTGCACTAAAATGCTATTTACAGAGGAAATATCTTTCATAAAATCAGTTTCCCCTCTCCAAATTTTCTATTTTTGTTAAGATGACTACTACATTGAATGTAGACATCAAATCTTTGAGCCTTGTACATTTATTAATTTTTATTTCTCATTTGAACCATTCTTCTGCCTCATCTACCCACTTATTCATATATGGCACTCAAATGTTGAGAGCAACGATGAGTGTATTCATGAACTTCATCTATGTATAAATAACCATTTAACCTTTAAATATCTTGATAATCATTCAGCAAGTCAAAGGCATAGATGTCACCAGTTTTAATGCACGCACTGATTTGCTCTTAGATTTTATCACTTACAACCATTAAGAATTGAAAGGATAATTTATCTTGAAGGTTGAAGCATGTGTCTTTTAACTAAGTGTTATCAGGGGACAAAAAAAGGAACCATAAACAGATGGATTAGTTCTCTGTGCACTAAATCTAAAGGGTACCGAGCTGCATGATATGTTCTCTTTTGTTTTTGTCCCTAGCTCAAGGTCACAAGTGGAAAAGAGTAATTCTTCTCTGAAAGCCTCATATTATATTGTTTTTTCTGCAGTTATGCAGAAAATTGTATTAATTATATTTATATTAGTTTATTGCTTTTCCCATGCTTTATGTATTTTTAAAGGGTTACTTTTATTGAAATAATATCCAATAAAATCAGGCGAATGCATAATGCTAGGGTAGAATAAAGAGCAAAAAGAAATAACGCTTGTTGGGAACATATATTAAATGTTATTTACTTTGAAAAAGCTAACTCATTTAACACTTACATCACTCCTATAATTTGGATAATGTATGACAATGTTAAAGATGAGGAAATGGAGATTATATCCTCTATATAACTTATACAAAGTCGTAGTTTCTCTGTTAAGTAGAATAGCCCAGATTAAATGCCAGGTTTATGTGATGTTTTCTATAATTTAATACCTAGTAGAATATTAAAGAATACATGCAAAATTTATGCACAAACTCAGGATTTATAAAATACAGTTGTAATGCACTGTAAACTATTATGAGTATGCTATTAGCAAAGAATAGATACATAGATCAATGGAACAAAAAAAGGGAATCAAAAGGTAGACCCACACACATATGGCCAATATATTTTGACAGAGAGGTAAAGGCAATTCAATGGATAAAGAATATCCTTTAAACAATTGATGATGGAACAAGTGGAATCCATAAGCTAATAACTAAACTCAACCTAAACCTCCCACCTGATACTATAAGTCAAAGTAGATTATAAATGTAAATGTAAAAAGTAAACTTACAAAACATTGGAGGGAAAAAAATAAGATAAAAATCTTTGTGGCCTGGTGTTAGACAATGAATTCTTAAATGTGACAGGGAGCAACAGACTGGGAGAGAATATTTGCCATCGCACATCTGACAAAAGAATTTTAACTGGACTATATAAAGAACTCTCAATACTCAACAGAAATAAAACAAAAACCCCAATTAGCAAAAGTGGGTACAAGACTTGAACAGATACTTTATCAAAGAAGATATATAAAAGTTAAAAAAGGACATAAAATTTGTTCAACATTATTAGTGAGGAGGGAAATGTAAATGAAAACCATAATGAGAGCCACTATAACAACTTTTAGGATGGCTAAAATAAAAATTATTGATAATCTCAAGTGATAACAAAGATGTAGAACAACTGGAACTCTCATGTATTGCCCTTGGCTATGGAAAATGATACAGCTACTCTGAAAAGAGTATGGCAGTTTCTAATAAAGATAAACACATAGTTACCTATATGACCCAGTAATCACACTACTGTGTACTAACCTAAAGAAAGAAAAACTTATCTTCAAGCAAAAACCTGTACATGAGTATTCACATAAGTCATAATTCAAAAAAACTAGAAACAACCTTAACATTCTTCACCATGGATGAATCACAGAAGCATTATGCAAGTGAGATAAGCCAATCTCAAAAGTTAATATACTGTTTGATTCCATTTGTATGACATTTACAAGAAGATACATCTGTAATGACAAAGAGAGAGTAGGTAGCAGGATGGTAGGAGTTACCTACCTACCTACTCTTTTTTTTTTTGATACAAAATGATTTATTAAAAAACCAGTAAGACACTACTACAACATGACACTGTCACACTGGGCTTTTAACATGAGACTGTGGGGGAGGCATAAAACACAAATTGATTCTGAAGCAGAGCAATTAAGAAATAAAACAATGAAAGCAAATTTCTTTTAATGAGAACTCAGAATTAAACTTCAGAGGGACCCAACGTCATACTTCCATTTGGGGACTTGACACAAAAAATTTAGTTTGAACTGCTATTAGCAGGTAGCAGGAGCCACCTTCAAATGAATCTTCAATTTGGAAAATACTCCTTCACCACATGTTGGGGATAAGTTGCAGATGGAATCATTTAGTATGGTTTGTAGCTATTTTGATGACCACCTCGCCTGGATGCTTTCCCACTCTGCTGGTCACCACCTCTTCCATGAGCTCTTCCCGCAAATCCTCCTCTAGATCTCCACTGTTGCTGTTGCTGATACTGTTCCTTCGACATAGCTACTTTTATTTCACATTTCCTAAGACCAACATTGCGGTATTTCTCTTCCATCATCTTCTTCACTGGTTCCTCTTCCTTAAAGGTAATAAAGCAGAATCCACGCCTCTTATTGGTCTTGTTGTCCATGGGGAGCTCTATGGATTCAACCTCACCAAAACCACCAAAATACTCCCTTATTTTCTCTTCAGGTGTATCTGGAGAAAGGCCACCAACAAAAATTTTTTAACAGGCTCTTTTGTTTTCATGGCTTTGGCCTTCTTAGGATCAATCACCTTCCCATTCAATTTATGTTCTTTCTGATCCATGACTTTATCTACACTCTCCGACTCTTTAAATAGCACAAAGCCAAAACCCCTTGATCGCTCTGTGATAAGATCTGACTTCAGAGTGCAGTCTACGACTTCACCAAATTTGGAGAAGTAGTCCTTCAGATCTTTCTTTGTAGTATCCCAGCTACGGCCTCCTATGAACATTTTCCATTCTTCTCGCTGTGCCGTCACTGCTTCAAAGTGTAGGAGGATGGTAGTAGTTAGGAGGATGGTGTGACTTAAAAAAGAATATCACAAGGTAGTGTTTTGTGGTAATGGATCTGTTCTGTACCCAGATTGCTGTATGGTTACATGTATCTATACATGTGTTAAAATTCATAGAACTGTACACCAAAAATGTATTTTAAAAAACCTATTGCAGCCCTCAGAAAAAAATCTATAATTGTGTCAGTGGTGTCAAAGTTATAACCATAAGATGCAATTTTGAATAATATCCCCAGTTATTATATGAAAACATAATTCTGTACTAAATAAATAATACCATCCTCTGAAATATATCAGTCATAAAGCTTTGAGGACACACAAACCTAATTAAGTATGTAAACATAAACCAATAGTAATTACTACTGCTTGTGTTAATTTTTAATGTTTATGCAATCAAAATAAAGAATATTGTAAGTTTCCTCTAAAGAATTTGATTTTCCCATAAAATACTGTTGATATTCAATCTTTTTTATTTTTGGCTGCCCCACGTGGCTTGTGGGATCTTAGTTCCCTGACCAGAGATTGAACTCTGGCCCTCAGCAGTGAAAGCCTAACCACTGGACCAGGGAATTCGATATTCAAACTTTTTAAACTTAGCAGTTATTCATATGTTTCACTATGAATGTTTCTAACCTTTTACTTATCTTTTTCTTCTATGACTCATTCTTGTGTTCTGAAAGAAAGTTTATTTTTGAAAATAATCTTAAATATACTATAAGTTTTTAAATAAGTTCAATATCATAATAAAATCAGTTTGGGGGACAATAAAATTTTTTTGAATAATATATTATTATAACTTCTTAGCACCCGCTTTCACTTTCCAGTGAATCTTGGTTTGGACAGCATATTATTTGTCTAAGTTAGTAGTGATTTTATTTTCTTACTGTGGCACAGAACTTTAATTCCCTCCATCTAGTTAAAATTCTTTCTTCATTTGGTTGGGATCCAACACTACTTCCTCCTGTACTTTCGTTTTTCTTTGCTCTGATCCCCTATAGATCTTGTATGTACGCCCTTGTTAACAATGATAGTTTGTTGCTTAATACTGTTTTTTCCTATCATGTTTTTTGTTAAATAAGTCAAAATTTCTTTCAGAGCAATAAAAATGATTTACTTCTTTTATACAGAGGTATAACATGTATCTAGGATATTGTTATAGTTTACGCAATGTTTGATGGACTTATTATCCTACCATTGATTGGTGAATCATCATAGAATTAATTTTGCATCCCTTGGCATGCCACTTAGTAAATTAGAAAATAGGAAGTTGTAGAGAAATGATTTTGTACTTATACTCAAAATGTGTGTATCTCTTCCAAAATAGATTATGACATTTAAAAGAAACACGTGAGCTTAGAAAGTTAAGCTGCTTGAGAGCTGAAAGCTGCCCTGTCCTATTATAAAGAGATTTCCTTAGATTGCTAGAATAAGTCCTTAGAGTCAGCAGACTGACTTGCTCTTGTCACACAGCGATTGAGCAAGCCCTGAGTTAGACATGTGTCAGATTACAAGGGTATTCACACAGCATCCACGTGCCTAGTTGCCTACCATAGCAAAACACCATGCGAGTTAATGAGGAGTGTGCCATTTCTTTAAAAGTGTATGAGTTTTAGTTTGATACAAACAAAGAAGAAAATCTGGGGTTGGGAGAAAAGACTTGTGTTTTCATATATAGGTAAGAAATTCCATAAACTCATAAGGTTTAAACACTCTATGAAGATAAATAGCTGTGTTGCCTAAGATTTTTAGCCTTGTCCCTGGTTGTAAGTCTGTACCATCCATTAGTAAGTAGCTGACTTAGAAGTAGACTTTATTGAGGAGAGGGAGGAAGGTCTCCAGATGCTTGAGATTGTCCTTTTACATGTGCATATTTATTGAAATGCAATGTTACTTCTTTTAAGAGTTCTAAGTTCCTTGATAGCGATACTTGTATTCCATTTTTCCAGTGCCTTGCAACATTGTGTGTAGAGTAGATAATAAAATTTTATTGAGTGGATGTTAAATATATAAAGTATAATTTCCAGGAATTGAATATTAAGATAGAGAACATATTATATGCATAAATAAATTTTACCTCTTGCTCTTCATATCCAAGTATTAAGCATAACCTGAGTTATCTACTGTTCCAAGTTAGGTCTTTAAAGGTAGAGAGCTAGTTGGGATTAGGCAGAGTTTATGATGTAATAGGTTTGTGTTAAGTTAAGGGTTTGAAGGGAGACTTGAATAGTAAGATGTTAGGCTTGAGAAACAATCTATTTTATTGGTTTACAGTCGTATTTTCCAGGTCCAACCATGTCCTGGAGTAAATAGTTGCTGTTGCCTGTAATCAGATTATTCAATACAGAGACATGCTTTCCTAAGCATGCCTGGTCACAGGATGGGAAGATATATTTGGTCACAGTATTGGTTTGGATAGGGACAGGGGATTATGTTGGTTTCAGTTTTCATTATTATTTTTATGTTGTTGCTTCTTATTCTTCTGCTCAGCAGGCATTTTTTGAATCTCCATTACACTTGTATTGAATTTCTTCTACACATTCCCCTGCATCTAACCTTTCACTTATCTTTTTCTTCTATGACTCATTCTTGTGTTCTGAAAGGATTCCTTGGGCTAATCCTCTCAATCAGTAAATTTATTTTCTACAGAATTCAATCTGTTATCTGCTGTCTTTATATCATTTTTAAATTCTGTAATCATATTTGGCTTTATATTTTTATTTTTTAAATAATAGAGCAGTATTTCTTCATCTCAGATATTCTATCACTTTGTATGACAGGATCATTTAGTTAAACAGCCAAACTGTACATGTTGTGTTACGTTAAGACTATCTTCTTAAGATAATTATGTTGATAGGAAATCGCATCTGAATTTATAAGGACATAATAAATAAATTTAGGTTTTATGAAAATGTTCCATTTTCATGTGCATTAATATTTGCATTGATATTTTTGAAATAGCAGAATTGTAAAATTAAGAGCTCTCCTTTCTAAACTTTAATTATATTATGCCTATCCAAATGAAGATTTGAAGGCAACATTTTTTTTTTCAGTGAAGATATTTATGTTTCCCCAAGTAGAAAACTGAGAAAAGGATGAACACGATGCTAAAAAATAGACCGTTTCTCTCAAATGATCTGTAGGAAAAAAATGATAGTAATTTGAGCTTACTTTAATATTATAAAAATAAATATTTAACAAAATATTATGCAAAGACTTTGAAATATTTTATTAAATAAGCTAATGGTGTTTTATCAAACTAATGATTAAATCTCAAATGTATTTAAAATATAGTTTTCCATTATAACTGCTTTGAATTTTTTAATGCACTCTTCTTCTTTAAGTGCTGAGGGAAAAAATATATATATGTATATATATTGCTTAATCTGGCCGCATTGCATTGCATTACACTGCTTTCTAGCTTTATTTTGTCCAGTAGAACATTTCATTTTATAACAGGTGAAACCTGTGTCACTATTTCTTTCTACCTCTGAAGTGGACTAGCTTTGTAATGCAGCATATTCATACTCTCGGGAAGAGGAAGCATCTTAATTGCTCTACTTCTAGGGAAAGCAAACAAGTCCTGCTTATTGAACTTACTAAATTGTTTGTAAAAGCAGAACAAAGGTGACAATATCCTGAATCATAACATCATATTCTCAGAATTATCAGATCACATGTGCAACTTTATTCAACTAGAAATTTTCTGAAATAAAACAACAGCTAGAGTGTTTTTCTATTGTGAGTCTACAACATCTGGAATCTAATTTAAAACATCACCAGGCTTGCAAAAGAGCAGGGAAAGATGACTTAAAATGAGGAGAAAAAGAATCAATTGATACTGACTCAGAACTGAACACGGATATATGCATCTGAAGTCCATTTAGTGGAGGTTATTCAAATACAAAGAGGGCAAGAAGAAGCTGGGGCAGAAGAAATGAAACATAATTCTTTTATCTCAGGCAAGTTTTTTTACTCTAGGTGATAAAAGGGACATCCATTGAGACATACTGAGTATTAATTCATAAGTAAAAGTATACCAGAGGTTCCCAAGAAAGTATAAAACATGATGTCAGGCATCCGGAATCCAGATTCTGAATATTAGAATTTCCCTTACAGAAAGATTTAGAATGAGTATAGTCCCTATCTGGAACCCCAAAAGAGACAATTATGTACTTTCACATCTTCCACAATCCAAAGAATTGCCTGAGGAATAGTGGGTCAGTGATGTGCTCCAAATAGGGTTAGATATAAGCCAAAAGAATGAGTTAGAACAGAAGAGGCCTACAAGGGAAGTTGTGCCAACACCAAAGCCTAAAGTAATTATCTGACTTGAGTAGAGTGTGTTAAACATTTGCAGAGATACAAAGTCCAACAAATAAAATTACTCGAGACTTCAGGAAAATATTGAACTTGTTGACTGCATTGATGCGTTTTAAGCTTAGTAGATAACATTAGCATTTTTAAACCAAAAGAGCAAATATAATTTTGATCTGACAAGAAATTGCAAATATCCATCTAATACTGAATTTTAAATTCCTATTTAACAAAAATCAGCAAGAGAATGGCAGTATATTCAACAGAAAAAAATAATAAATCAAGCATATGATTTGAAGAGGTAATATACAAAACAGGAAACCAAAGTGCCATTAAATATATGAAGAGACCCAGACCCTCAACCTGACTAGAAATCAGAGAAATAAAAATTCAAATTATACCACTTTACATCCATCAGATAGTAAGAATTAGCACTTGCTAGGATTTGGGAAGAAAACAATTTTCATACACTGTACAAGGTTTATAAACTGTTAGAGCTATCCTGGAAAGCAATTTGGAAGTATTGAAATTCGGTATGCATATAACCTCTGGACAAGCTATTCCACTCTACAGCACATTTAATTTATAACCCAAGTTATTTATCACATAGGTCTATCAACAGATACCTTATTGTTATCACTCCAGTCTTTTCTGTAATGTAATTTGAAATTAAATACATTTAACATAATAGTATAATGTTAAGAAGCAGTAAACTGAAAAGAATTCGGAAGTAAAATATTGAGGGAATAAATAGGCAAATATAACAAAATACAGTTTTGTATTTTCCAAGAATATGCATATGTTTAAATAAAATCTGGTAGCAGTGATTAGACACACATACATTAAATACACTAAAACTGGGTATCTAATGTGTTGAGATGGGAAGAAATTAAGCATGGAGGATAAAGAGAATGAAAGTGAAAAAAATAAATTTTATGATAAAACAAAATAAAAGGGTCTTGTAAACACAGGTGGTGATATGATGCCATGGATTGGAGAGTAAGATCAGTTTAACTTGGGGCATATCAGATCATTGTTGAAGCCTTCAAAAAGAACACAGTATGAACTTCTAGTATTTTTTATACAAACAGCATGTATATTGGAAGTGGGTATAGTCTGTGCAGCTGAGACATGAAGTTTTTAAGCAGCCAATTAAAATTTTTACAGATTTCTAAGAAACTTTTACTTTAATTTGAAAACTTGGAAGAGACAATAAGTATTTCTAATCTGGGAAGCGAGATGATCTAATTTTCTGTTTTGAATGATCACTCTGTAACGTGAACAGATTAAAATGGGGCAAGAATAGAATAGAGTTTGTTTCAGTAACTCTTACAAATATGATAAAGGCATTCACCAAGGTATGCTTTAACAAGGAGAGGGGCTAGATTATATTTAAGATATATAAAAACTTTAGATTCATTAAAATTCCATGATAGTTTTTTTGATAGGTAGAGATAGGGAAGAGAGAGGTAAAAGATGACTCTTGGTGTTATCAAGTGAAGAACTGGTGTTTTTATTAAAGATTGTGAACAGATGATCAAGTGGAAGATACACTGAGTGAGAGGTCTCTGCAGCCTATAGGAAGATATCCAGGGGATAGTTAGATATATGGATCTTAAGAAAGCTGAAATTTAATTAGATATTTTATATTTATCTAATCAAAGAAGACATTTCCTTGACAATATTGAACAGATAACATTTGTGGCCAAAATTTAAGAGAGATAAGTAGAATATCTACCCTCCAATAGGCCAATAAAAAGATTACAAATAATCTTTGCTGCTCCCAAGTTTCTGCAGTTAAATAAGTGGATTTGAAATGGACATACAGTTTTAAAGCTGAATAACTGAATTAATGGATTTTAAATGATTGTCAATTACTATCACGGTCATAATTCTATTTTGAAAGAAAATCTAGAGGTTATCTTACTGATTTGCAGAAACTGATTCCTGTGCTGTTTCTATTATACAAAGATAGCAAAATATTCTGGTTAGGAAGATGGGCTTTGGGGCTAGATTATTAGGGTTTTACTTTTACCCTGGGCAAGTTAAAAATGCCTTTAACTCTCATTTCCTCAATTTAATAGGGCAGCTAGTCTAATACTTTTGGTAGCTTATCTCCAAGATGGTCACCACTGATGCCTTCCTTCTCAATATCTGCTTTCGATCTCTCAGTTGAGAGTGAAGGATGTTCTTCCAACTCCTTGAACCTGAGCTGGTTTGTGATGGCTTTCACCATAAATTTTCAAAGAACTGAAGTTACTGCAGTTCCAAGCTTAGCTTTTAAGAGGAATGGTAGCTTCCACCTGTCTCTCTTGGAACTTGCCCTGGAGAAAAGCAGCTGCAATGTAAGAAACTTATTTTGAGACTGTCTGCTGGGAGGTCTATGGTAGCCACTTGAAAAAGCCACATGGAGGAAAAAAATACCTCATACCCCCAGCTGTTCACCCATCCCTGGCTAGACTACAGACATGTGAGTGGAGAGTGTTCAGACAATTTCAGCTTCAGTTGTCATCAGACTGTATTACAAGAAATATCAAGATGAACATTGTCAACTTCCAAACTCCATATGGGTTATAATAAAATGCTTTGAATAGCAGTGGTAAGAGTGGACATCCTTGTCTTGTTCCTGATCTTAGAGGAAAAACTTTCAAGTTTTCAGCACTGAGTATGATGTTAGCAGTGGACTTCTTGTATATGGCCTTTATTATGTTGAACTACATGATTCTACACCTGTTTTGTTGAACGTTTATATTATAAGAGTGTGGTGAATTTTATCAAATACTTTTTCTGCATCTATTGAGATGATCACATGATTTTTGTCTTCCATTCTGTAAAAGTACTGTATTATATTTATTGATTTGTGTACATTGAACTATACTTGTATCCCAGGGCTAAATACCACTTGATTATGGTATCTGATCCTGTTAATGTTGAATTCAGTTTGCTAGAATTTTGTTGAGAATGTTTGCATGTATGTTCTTCAGGGATATTGGCCTGCAATTTTCTTTTCTTGCAATTATAAAATTAATTTGGAATTGTTCTCTCTTCAATTTTTTTGAAAGAGTTTGAGAAGGATTGGCACTAATTCTTTAAATGCTTGGTAGAATTCACCAGCAATGCTATCTGAACTGGGCTTTTTATATCTTGGGTGGTTTTTGATTACTGATCAATATCCTTATGGCTCCATTTACATTTTCTATTTCTATTTCATGATTCAGTCTCCATAGTTTGTATGTTTCTAGGAATTTATTTCTTCTAGGTTGTCCAATTTGTTGGTGTATAATTATTTATAGTTGTCTCTCATGATTCTTTTTGTTTCTGTGGCACCAACTGCAATGTCTCCTGTTTCATTGGTAATTTTATTTGAGTCCTCTCTCATTTTTTCTATATTTTTCTAGCCAAAGGTTTGTCAATTTTGTTGATCCTTTCAAATGCCAACTCACAGTTTCATTGGTCTTTTATATTGTTTTTCTAGTCTCTCACTTATTTCTGTTCTAATGTTTATTATTTTCCTCCTTCTGCTAACTTTGGGCTTAGTTTATTCTTTTTGCCTAGTTCCTTGAGGTGTAGTTAGGTTACTTATTTGAGATCTTTCTTCTTTCTTAATGCAGGCATTTATTGCTATAAATTTTCTTCTCAATACTGCTTTTGCTGCTTCTCATAACTTTTGGTGTGTTGTGCTTCCATTTTCATTTGTCTCAGTATTTTTTTGTTTACCTTTTGATTTTTTCTGACCAATTGGTTGTTTAGAGTGTATTAATTCCACACATTTGTGAATTTTCCAATTTTGTTTCTGTTATTCAATTCCAATTTCATATAATTTTGCTTAGAAAATATACTTTATATGATTTCAGTCTTCTTGAATATATTAAGATTTGTACTGTGCCCTAATATGTTATCCATCTGGGAGAATATTTTGTGTTTGAAAATTATGTGTATTCTGCTGCTGTTGGGAGGAATGGTCTGTATGTATTTCTTAGGTCCATTTGGTCTAAATGTTGCTCAAGTCTGGTGTTCCTTATTGATTTTCTGTCTGAATGATCTATCCATTGTTGAGAGTGGAATGCCAAAGTTTCTTACTATTATTATATTGCTGTCTTTTCCTGCCTTCAATTCTGTTAATACTTTCTTTATGTATCTAGGTGTTCTGATGTTGAGTGAATATATATTTATAATTGTTATGTCTTCCTGAATAAATCAACACTTTTGTAATTATATTATGACCTCTTTGGCTCTGGTAAACATTTTTTACTTAAACTGTGTTTTCTCTAATATAAACACAATCACCTCTGCTCTCTTTTGGTTACCATTTGCATGTAATATATTTTTCCATACCTTCACTTTTTACCTATATGTATACTTAAAGCTAAAGCGAGTCTCTTGTAGATAGCATATGTTTAGATCTTTTTTTTTTAAATCTATTCAGCTACTTTATGTCTCTGGATTGGGGAATTTAATTTATTTACATTTAAATTAAGTATTGATAGGTAACAAATTACTACTGGCATTTTGTTAATTGTTTTCTGTCTGTTTGGTAGTTCTTTTGATGCTTTCTTCTTCTCTTGATTTCTTCCTTTGTGATTTGATGATTTGTTTGTAGTGTTACACTTTGATGCCTTTTTCTTTATCTTTTGTATATCTATCATAAGGTTTCCTTTATGATTGCCATAAGGCTTACATAAATCATCTTATAATTATGACAGTCTGTTTTAAGCTGATAACAATTGAACTTTGCTTAAATACAAAACCTGTACACATTTACCCCCCTACACACACTTTATGTTACTGATGTTACAGTTTACATATTTTTATGCAGCGTATCCATAAACTAATTATTGTTGTAGTTATTGTTAATATTTTTGTATGTTTAAATTTTATACCAGATTTAAAAGCAACTTATGCATCATTATTACAATATAAGAGGATTCTGTATTTGTCTATAGATTTACCATAAGCAGTGATTTTTATACTTTCATGAGCTTATGTGGAGCTATTTAGTGCCCTTCTGTTTAAAGAGTTGAAAAACTATCTTTAGCATTTCTTATTAGGCAGGTCTAGTGGTGATAAGCTCTCCCAGAATTTGTTTCTCTCTCCTTCATTTCTGAATGTCAGCTTTAGCCAGAGCAATTAGGCAAGAAAAAGAAATAAAAGGCTTCCAAATTGAAAAAAGAAGAAGTGAAATTGCCTCTTTTGCAGATAACACAGTCATATACACAGAAAACCCTAAAAATACCACAATAAAAATGTTAGAACAAGAACTAATTCAGCAAAGTTTCTGGATTAAAAAAATCGACATACAAAAATCAGTTGTGTTTTTATACACTACCAATGATCTCTCCAAAAAGGAAATTAAGAAAACAATAACATTTTAAATAGCATCAAAAAAATAATAAAATACTTGGGAATAAACTAAACTATAAGGAGATGAAAGGCTTGTGCAGTAAAAACTATAAAACATTGAGGAAAGAGATTAAAGCTGATACAAATAAATGTAAAGACATCCTATGTTTATGTATTGAAAGAATTAATATTAGTAAAATGTTTATATTGCCCAAAGCTAGTTACAAATTTAATGTCAACCCCATCAAAATCCCAATTGCATTTTTATAAAAATAGAAAAAAAAATTAAAATTAATTTGGAAATTTAAAAGACCCAGAATAGCCAAAGCAATCTTGAGAAATAACAACAAAGCTGGAGGCCTCAAACTTTCTGATTTCAAACTATATTACAAAGCTACAGTAATTAAAACAATGTTATTGTTATAAAAACAAACATATACACATGTGGACCAAAAAAGAGAGCAGAAATAGATCCACATGTATACAATCAATGGATCTTCAAAAGGGTGCCAAGAACACACAATGAGGAAAGGATAGTCTCTTTAACAAATGGTAATGGGAAAACTGGATATCCATATGCAAAGAATAAAACTGGAGCCCTGTCTTACACCATACACAAAAGTCAACTGAAAATCAAGGACTTAAAAGTAAGGTGTGAAAATGAAAAACTCCTATAAGAAAACAGAACAGCTCATTGACACTGGTCTTGGCAGTGATTTCTTGGATATGACAAAACGACAAAACCAAAATTAGACAGTGGGACTACACCAAACTAAGCTTCTGCACAGCAAAGGAAAAATAAATAAATACAGGGAAAAGGTACCCTAGAGAATGGGAGAAATTTTCAAACCATCTATCTGATAAGATGTTAATATCCAAAATATATAAGAATCTTCTACAACAAAATAGCAAATATAAATAAATAAATAAATTAAATAACCAATTAAAAAATGGACAAAGGACTTAAACAGACATTTCTCCAAGGAAGATATACAGATGGCTACCAGGTACATGAAAAGATGCTCAAGCTCACTAATCATCAGGGAAATGTAATTCAAAATCACAGTGAGACATTACATCAGGCTTGTCTACATAAGGATGGCTTTTGTCGAAAAGGTGAGAAATAACGTGTTGGGGAAGCTGTGGAAAAATTGGAAAATGTATACACAGTTAGTGGGATTTTGACTGGTGCAGCCACTGTGGAAAACAGTATGGCGATTCCCCAAAGAACTAAAAATAGAACTATCCTATGATCCAACAATCCCACTTATGGATGTATATTCAAAAGAATTGAAATCAGGATCTCAGAGAAATATCTGCACCTCCAACTGTTCATTGCAGCATTATTAACAATAGCCAGGATATGGAAGCAAACCATTGACAGATTAGTCAATAAAGAAAATGTGGTATATACATACAATGGAATATTATTCAGACTTTACAAAAGGGAAATCCTGCCATCACAACAATGTGGATGAACCTGGAGGATATTATCAGTCAGTCATAGAATCACATGCTGCCTGATTCCACTTTTGCGAGGTATTTAAAACAGTCAAACTCATAGAAACAGAGAACAGAATGCTGGTTGCCAGGGAATGGGAGGAGGGGAAATGGGTAATTGTAGCTCAAAGGAAATAAATGTTCTGTTATGCATGATGAATAAGTTCTAGAGACCTGCCATACAACATAGTACCTATAATTAACAATTCGGAATTGTACACTTTAAAACATTTTAAGAAGGTAGATTTCCTGTTAGGTGTTCTTATTAAAACAAACAAACAAAAAACCCAAGAAAACACAATGAAATTTGGGGAAGTGATGGATACATTTAGTACCTTGTTTGTGGTGATGGTATTATGTATATGCATATGTCCATGCTCATCTGAATATATATACTAAATGTGCTCAATAGTTTATATCAGTTATACCTCAATAAAGCTAACAAAACAATATAACATAAAATATAACATACAATAGAAAAATATAATCATAAAAAAAAGTAAAGCTTTGTGGGACTGTTTGTCAACAATATGTAATTAAACAAGACCAAACTTTACTAACAAAGTGATGTTTGAGTTAAAAATAAGAGTTTTAATTGTTGAGTACTTATACTGTGCCAATTTCTGTTGTCACTTTTCCTGTATTAAATATTTCAAATAATTTAATATAATACAAATAAAACACCTAAAATAGTGCTCTCTATCATAGCAAGTTTTTTTTTAAGTGTTTGCTATTGTTATTGCATTATTCAGGAATTATGATCTTTTAAATGACTCCAAATAACAGGCTAAATAGAGTATTTTCTACAGTGCTCAAATTTTATTTTTATAAATGTCAAAGTGAAAACATTCTGCTTCAGGAATCCTTGGAAGTTTGTATTTTTAATTGTGTGTTAAGAAGTTTTCACTAGCAAGTGGACCATTGATGTAGCAGTTTTAGGAGGGGAGGATTGTAGTGGTAACTCAGTAATAATTTTACAAAATCCACAGAAAGACAAGGATCTAAGGAATGTAAACTGGCTCTTCATGCTTAAATATATATGAGAGAAAGAGTGAAAAATGTCACAAATTTGGAAGAGACATATTTGAGATAGTAATGACATTTTGAGGGCTCAAAGATGCTATAGTGGTAAAAAGGAATGAGAAAAAATAAAAATATAAGGATGATTATAGAGTGTATTTTTAGAGCTTATTCTTAGGAGTGAGTCAGTTCTGAGTGATGGAATTAGGCATATGCTATGGACTGAATTGTGTCCACAACCCCCCACCCCCAAAATCACATATTGAAGCCCTGAGCAATGTTATGGTATTGGAGATGGGGCCTTTGGGAGGTAATTAGGATTAGATGAGGTTTATAAGGGAATCCCTCAGGATGGGATTAGTGCCCTTGTAAGAAGAGACGCAGAGAGTTTGCCCTCTCTCCAGCATATGAGGACATAGCAAGAAGGCGGCCCTCTATAAGCTAGGAAGAGATTTCTCACCAGACACAGAATTGGCTGATGCCTTGATCTTGGTTCCAGATTCTAGGTTCCAGAGCTGTGAGAAATAAATTTTTGTTTCTTAAGCCACCCTGTCAGTCTCTGTTGTTATGGCAGTCTAAGCAGACTAAGACAGCATAGTATTGGTAATGCTTTTTTAAATTTGAGTATCTCAGTTGAAGGAAAAGAAGAGTAGGTAAGGGTCAGCTATATGTTTAAGTAACTAGTAAAATGTTCATTATAATGATACATATATACACATACACAGTTAAACATGCTCAAATATACTCTAAAATGTATGGCATATATATATATCATATTAATCACTTGAGATTAAAATGTGTTTCATATATGTGGAAATCTATTTTGAAATAGTATGAATCAAAACAACAAGAATGCCCTAATACTTACTGATTTTTCTATTTCTGTATTCTCCATTTTTAAGTAATCACATCTTTAAAAGTCACAGAAACTTAGATCTTTGGTCTCATTTTTCCTAACCAACTTGAACTTTTTCCT
Organism: Balaenoptera musculus; assembly: GCF_009873245.2. Lineage (NCBI taxonomy): Eukaryota > Metazoa > Chordata > Mammalia > Artiodactyla > Balaenopteridae > Balaenoptera > Balaenoptera musculus. The sequence goes on along the minus strand of NC_045796.1, from coordinate 56,859,852 downwards.
GTCAGCTCAACACTCATCATTTTACCTCTTACTTTATACACTTTCAGAAATTTGCTAGACTAGCAGGTTTCTTACACTATACTCCAGTTTTCATAGGCAGGATATTAAGTTCAGTAAGCATGGAGGTTGAGAGGGATGAATGTTCACAGTGAAGAGTTAGCACCTCTGTTCTGCTGGCTTTAAATCTCATGCTGCAGGAAAATGGAATAGTTCAGTACTCCCCATCTTTGTATTTCTACTAAGTTTACTTTTCTTTCATCAAAACTTTTCTCAAAATTTTCTCATTGCAAAAGCCTAACCTCAGAAGACATTCTTCCCTATAACTGTCGGACAGTTGGACAATAATACAAATATATAAAAGCTAAAAATCAAAGAATTATTTCTTCTACAGGATGTCAGTTAACAACTTTGTGTGTTTACTGAATCAGCTAAATTGTGGAGGTTCAGATGATTCAAATACATTGTAAGTGGCTGTAGTCCTTCCATTGCCAATTGTTTTTTGACTAATGAAAATGAAACACCACTCTCTATTTTTTTTTTTATATCAGGTCTTCTTGTTAAAATGATAGTGAGATCTATTTGTTGGTGTAACTTATACAATTTCTACCAAATGGTGACCTCTTCAGTCACGAGTCAATTTTCCAGCCACATCATATTAGTTACCCTTTCTCCTCTCCTTTTCTTCCTTCCAATCCTCTTCTTTCTATTATTCTTCTCCTCACTTCTTATATTACTGACAAAATGAGCAACATAAGAAAGGTTTTTGATTGTGTAAAATATTATTGTAATAATTTACCTTTAAATATGACATTTGAATTCCAAAATTGAAAAGTTTTTAACTATTATAATAGAACTCTGTGGTACATACATCAAAGATCAGATCCAGAATGCAGGCATCCTTATTAGAAAGAGTCTAATCAATGGTCTCTTATTCCAAAAATTCAATTCCTTTGACTACAGAAAACGCTTAGAGGGAAGGGAATCTTGCAGCATAAACAAACAAAAAACAAATGATAGTTATGAAAGTTCTTTTAAGTATTCTGAAAGCACCAGTCATCAGATTGATTCCAAATAAATCATAACTAAATTCAGGCATCTCATCTAAGTTTGAAAAACTTTAAGTTATTTTTTAGATTTGCAAAGGCATTTCATACCCATTGTTACATGCCCCACAGTGTATAGGAGTATGTTATAAAAAGTAACCAGATCAGCCAACCCATTCAACTTTATTTTCAAGACTTATGAAAAGCTAACAGTTTAGTGCATAGTTTTGTTCATGATTTTCTGTCTGTGCACATACATATACAACATAGTGTCCTTTGTATAATTTACAAGAACCACCATGATTGTGTATAGGCTAATTTTCAATATGTTTTATCACATGTAAAATATAACATGGGTATTTTCCAGGATAAGTCTCAGAGCTATAAGTCATCCCAATTTTTAACCACATATATTCCACTTTATGGATAAACCATAACCTAGTTTCTCCTTGGTTGGATATTTACAGTTTTTCTTTCCAACATATTTGTTGCAAAGATGCTGTATAAAATATTCCTGTCCATATATTACACACCGTTTATTCTTTTGATGTCAGTTTCTTAAAACTGTAGTTATTACAATGGATATGCATAATTTTTACTTCAATAGTTATTACTTTGTTACTTTAAAAAATGTTACAGCTTTAAAAACTACCATCAGGAATACATGACTTTACCTACTTTTCTACACTTTCAATATTAAGTGACATTATCAATATAATTCATCAAATAGTTTTTCCTATGTTACCTTTTTCATACCAGATGTTTGCATATAGAAATAATACTAATAATGCCAAACAGTTAATGAAATTTCCTAAGAAAATATGTCAAAAAATAAACCATATGAAAAATTTATATATATACACACACACAACTGAATCACTTTGCTGTACAGCAGAAACTAACACAATGTAAATTAACTATACTTCAATTCAAAGTAAAAAAATAAAAGTAAACCAATATTTTTCCTTATTGATTAGTAAATATATTCCAAAGCATGTTATAAAGTACTAACACTTATACTATTGGAAGCATTCGTACAATTTTTTAAGAAACACAATCAAATATTAAAATGGGCCAAAATGGGAATACAGACCTCAAGCCAAACAAATTGAAATGACTAACATAGGAAAAGATGTTCAAATTTATTTTCAAAAAAATGCATATTAAGTTACATGTATTAGTTTGACAAAAAAATTGTTATACAACATATTCCTTGTGTAAATGGAGGGAAAGAGACATTTTCATTTATAGAGACATTTTAATTCTTATAGTTTTTTTTTCAAATTAATCTGTAAATAATTGTTAATATAAAAATATACATATACTTAAGAAGTCCAATTCTTGAAGATCCATTCCATTGTAACAAATGCATAAGAGTATCAATATATTTATATGAGGATGTCATTTTTAGAATAATTTAGAGAAGTTAAAAAATCTTTGACTGTATAAAATGCTCATCATAGGGGAATGATTATATGTGGTCATTACATTCCATATGATAGTCTGCAGCTAAAGAAATGAATGAATTTAACACTATATCAACTGACTTAGAAGATTTTCCAAACATAATATTAATGATAAAAGCAAGATGCAGAAACATGTTTTATAATGTAATCTAATTTATTAAACTAAATAACCACAGAATCAATTTGTATATGTGTGTATGTTTGTACAAATCTGAACAAATTATGTAAAAACACACCTCAGACACTTAATGTTAGTTTATTGATAGGTGAAAAGGAAAGGAAGTGAAAAATTACATATAAAGAAACAAATGTACCCATGATTTTAAAATAGTATTACAATAGAGTAATATTCATGCAAAATTATATATGTATGAAATTGTATAAAAAATAAGGTCACTAAAAATATCAGTGTTGGTTACTTTATGGTAAGTAGATGTAAGAGTATTTAGATATTTTTTAAAACATTTTATATCCTATTTATGAATTCAAGAGAACATAATTATCTCATTTATTCTATAATTAGTTTCTCAAATTTTTACTACTCCACCATTCCTCACTCTTACTATTTTATTAATCTTTATATATTTAATTCTAATGTAATAAATCTACTTACCTTGATGGTGATAGTACTTCCATTAAGACATAGAGAGGATTTTAAAACTGAACGTTACTGGAATACAATTTAGATACAATAAAATTAATGCATTTAATGTAAACAGTTCAATGAGTTTCGACAGTTTTTGACAGTTGTGTTGTTTTCAGTTTGGGTTTACTATAAAAAGTATAAATTAATATATGTAATTGGGTCAATGACCAATAATTTCAGATCACTGATAATTCTGAGAGAATAAAGAGGTTTAAAAATAAGAGAAAAAAGGGAAAATCCAGTCAACATTCAAAATTTTTGTGAATAATTTCAATAAAATGTTTTAGAATCTCTTCTGAAAAGACAATTTTTTAATCAGTTATTTGCTTTTTTGCTACTGAGCTATAGGAGATTCTTATATATTTAGGATATTAACACCACAGCAAAAATGATGATTTGATGTAACGAAAGTTTTCGAGGTAATGTATATGTTTAGTCCCATGGTTGTAGTAATGGTATCATGGGTATATGAATATGTCCCGAATCGTCAAGATGTATACATTAAATATGTGCAATTATTTGTATATACACTTTACTAAGTAAATCTTTAAAATAAGAAGTGACTAAATTACATTAGAGTAAAATGGAGAAATGAGTACAATGTACTTTGGAATAATACTGAAAAATATATAATATTGGCTAAAATAATGAGGAAATGAGGTTGATTTATATAATAATTATTCTTTTTAATCAGTATATGAGTTTTGTGATAATAAGAAGAGTAACTATGTTGACATTTTTCCCCCTGAGAAATATTCACAATCTCTTCCCAAAATAAGTTATCATCCTCTTTTCAATATACTAACTTGGATCAAAACTAATAAGTGAGATGAACTGTGTGGCACTTTATCACTCCCCTCCTTATATCAAGTGATTTATGATTAACAACTTTAAAAATTTTGGCATATGCCTTTCTCTTGCTCTTCAAGGTAAAAATCATTCGACTCACATCATTTGGTATTTATTATTAAAGTATGGTCAGTGCTTGGGAACTTGTCAGAGACATATATTATGTGTCTTAGAAATATTTTTTTTTTCCTTAGTGATGGAGTCATCACTAAAATTTTCCATACTATATTTTGATAAGTGAAAAATTGACAAATTTTAATTTTAGTATTTTATTTTGAGTTTAATAACATTCAAATTCAATAGTTATCAACTGTGACCAAATTTATTTTCAAAAAAAGGACTGTAATAATATTTCCATCCCATATGCTCTTTAGAAAACTTCCCCATGAAGACCTTGAGGCGAATTTCCTTCCCTTGAATCTGGGAAAGCATGTGACTTGCTTGTCACCTAAAGAATATGGCAGACATGAAGCTGCAAGACTTCCAAGGCTATATCATAATAGGTGAGGCAGCTTTTGCCTTATCAGATGGGTTACTTGCTTTGGAGATATTAGGTTGGCATATCAGAAATTCTACTACTCTGAGACTCTCATGCTAGAGAGGTCATACTTAGGTAATTGGGTTAACAGGTCTGCTAAACTCCCAACTGACAGATGGGCATTTGAGGGAGCATACTAGATGGCCAACCAAGCTGACCCTTCAAGTGACTACAGCTCCAAGCAGCATCTGACTTAGCCTCATGAGACCCAAGTAAGAATTGCCTAATCCAGCACTTTCTGAATCTTTGACCCATAAAATCATGGGTAAAATAAAAATTGTTTAAAGTGTCTAAGTTTTGGGGTAATCCACTATGTAGGAATAATAAATGAAATATTATTCAATGTGGAATACCTAGGAAAGCTGAATGAATCTCTCACTTGTCTTAAAGAGAGCCCAAATCAGACACACAAATATGAGTGATGAAAGGAACAACAGAGACATCAAGTGTAATCTCTTATTTGAATATTGAGGCAAATGACCTGGAGAAAATAGCTACTTATTGGTAGACCAAAGATTGGAACACATTTTTCATGATTGCTGTCTTGGTATTTTTGCATAGTTTAAAATAGCTCTGTATTTGAAGAGATTAAGTAACCATAGAATATTAATGGACATTTTTATATTTTATGACATATTCCTATTTTCTTTCTTTTAGAAAATCAGTCCCTATTTAACTTTATTTGATTCTCAAACTCATTCACAGTTTTATATTTAAAACCTACTTTATACAAGTACTGTATTAAATGCTGGGGGATTAAATATGAAGATTTTATGCCACTGAGGTATGAAGAGTTGTTTAATATAAAGGCATTTAAATCATATACTGTGAATAAAATATGAGTGGTTACATAAGAGTTCCATTTTTTAAAATGTTATCAAATAAAGAAGAAAATTGGATTCAATAAAACATCAGATTTATTAAGGCTACCAGTGGTGTTTAAGATGGTTTGTGAAGGTGAATTGTCTTTTAACAAGTAGAGGTGGATGGTTACAGCTTTTAAAAGGAGAATATGCTAAACAAAGGCATAAAAACAACAGGTATATTCAGGAGGTGGTGAGGGTTTTCACATGCCAGGATATATTATATGTTTGTATATACTGAGAGGTGAGATTGAGAAGAGGGATGAGCACTGGAAGATGATAATTGATGTGTAGATTGGGGCCATATGGCAAAGTATCTTTGATACCGTACTGAAGGGGGCAAGAAGGCAGTGTCAGAGGTTATTTATGATCAAAGGACTTCTTAAGAATATGAAAAAAAAACTTTCATTACTGAACCTCCAGCAATAACATATGAATAAACTTTTGATTGTGTTTTCTTAAGAACTATTACTGCCCATTTACAATTATCTTAGACTTTTCAGAATAGATTGATTGTAATTGTGAATATTAAATTCTGATATAGCATTCAGTTATATGATAATGCTTTTTATCATTTTGGGCAACCAGTAACTTTTGATTCACAAGTACCACTCGATAACAAACCTAGTCGGCACAAATTACTCAAATAAGCATCTAAAAGGTAGATGTGACATGGTTGCAAATTACACAGTCTCTTCTAGGAAATAAATAAGTATTTCATGTAAATGAGCCATTATTTTTCTTTAAAAAACAGTCATTCCATGTCTGAGAGCTTTATCCTAGAAGCTTTACTTTTTTCAGAGCACAATTTCCTTTTCACAACAGATAACCTCCTTGTAGTCACTGGAAAATCACCTCATGCATTGATTTAGCTAGTCAGTCATTCAGTCTTTTTAAGGCAGGTACTTGCTATGTGCTTGACCTTCTACTATGAGCTGGGGGAAAAAAACGTTCATAATTTATCCTTTTTTTTTTTTCTTTAAAAAGTTTGCAAAATGTAGCTCAGTAGGAAGTCAAAGATTGCCTTTCCCATACTAGGTTCATTAGCCAAAATTACCCTGACACAACTGGAAAGGTCTGAACAGTAAAACTAAAGTTGTAATTTTGTCATTTTATAGAGAAAGTATTTTTTCTGACCACTAGCACATAAATTAAAAAAAAAATGTTCTTGGCAAATTTAACTAATTCCATTCCCCAACTCACAGAATCATAGATTTATTTAGTATAGCCTTATTTTTCAAGCCCAGTGTTCTAGAAAATTAGTGTTTTTAAGACACAGGTAATTCTGAGTACAGTAAACTGAAGGTAAATTGAATAAATGAAGATGCCTAGCCAAAGGGATTTCCTGGCATCAATAAACAGAGAAAATAAAGAAGAAAATAAACCATTTCACAGTATAAGAACATAATCATTTGACTACAGCTATTTAACAAAGAAATATTTGATTGGCTTCCTTAGCCTGGGAAATAAATTTGAGATTAAAAGTCAGCTGATCCTCTATCTACAAAAGAGGATAATGGATTCAGTGATTTGAATACAGAGCAGCAGGTAAAATATATCTTGGAAGCATGTACGGTCCATGGATCTATCCTTGTCCTGTTGAATCAGAATTTTCTAAACGAATCAATAGGAAAATATGCTTTAAAAATATTATCCAATATTGCTAATTTAATTTAGAAACAGAGATATAGATCTCCTGTCTCTCCTCCTTGTTCAAATAACAATGTGCTACAGTATGGCTTAGCTGCAAGACAAAGAGGGATTCTACGGTTAAAATGCAGCCTTGTTGTTTACTTTCCTTTATTTCCTAACAGTTAGATAGATAACATATGTCTAGCTGAAGCAGCCTTCTTACACCTTTGATGCCTGTGAATACCTTTAAGAACTCTTGAAAATACTTAGGAGAGATTTCTAGTGAGCAGAAGAGTTACTGGTGTGGGGCTGTGAGTGGAGTGGGGCAAGTCAAACATCCTAGGGATTCTCATAACTAGAGCAGCCCTTTGTACATCAGGGAGATAAATAAGCTCAACATTACATGGTTTACTCAGAGTTCCTTTACATATATATTAAATATATATAAACGCTTGGGAGATAATCACAGGTTTCCAAATTTATAGTTTAGAATCAATGGCAACATCACTTGCTGTATATGCATCAGGACAAAAATGGCTAATTAGGTGGAGTATTCTCAAATTAGTTTTATTTCACTGACCAGCTACAGGATAATTGGAATACACATGATAGAATGGAAGTATCTATCATGTGAGACATTGAATGTTGAAACACTGAAAAGCAAGAAATAAGCAGGGACAAAGGAATGATAGTGCTGTGACCTGCATTTTTGTTGTGACACAAGCTTATCTTCCACATCTATGGAAACATAAATCATTTAACACTTTGTGTAAAAGAATCATGATTTTAGTTTGACTCCAAATTCCAAACACCCTGAAGGTAATCACCTTATGGTGAATGAACCTGTTATGTGACGATTAAAAATGTGAGCACTGGAGTTAAATCCTCTGCATCCCAATATTACTCCCACCACGTACTAGATGTATGGTGTCAGGCAAGCTATTTCCTTCTCAATGCCTCAGCTACTTCATTTGTAAAATGCAGGTATCAACGGTACCTACTAAGAGTTAAATGAGCAAACTTCTATAAAAGATTTATAATTGAACATAGCAGATAAATACACAACTAGTGCAATCTACTAGTGTTATGCTCTAACATGCACTCTATTTTAATGTTTATGTTAACATTGACTTTATTTATTTATGGTTTCCTGAAATTATACTGATGTAGTAAATGAAACAGTCATTACACAGTCTTTTACTAACAGTAAACATGTATACATTTGTCTTATAAACATTGTCATGCTACTCTAAGATTTTCATATTTATTAGAAATGTCTCTTTCTGTATAGTCATGTTGTAATTGTCATAAACAATACATGTAATTACCATACAAGACACCCATGCAGTATTAAAGAGAATTCCACTTCATTTAGACAAGAACCCTGCATTATCTTCTTTGAGCAGAAATATAATTATATAGATTTTTAATGGTTGTATAAAATTGGAGGAGTGGGTTTTAGTCCAGATCCCAGTGAGAAACTGACTCTTTCTACAAGAGTCACTTAAAATAACTTTATTCATATTTAGGGGAAAAAATGGATTTCATTAGAGATCCCAGGAGACAAAGAGCACTTTTATTAAAGAGAGTCATAGAGCTGCAAAGCAATGCACAGGCAGTTTCTACTATGTGGTAAGTAAACAAGGCTTTTTCTGCAGATACTTCTAGAGGAAGAAACCATCCACAGCAATGCCAAAATAAGTATTTGATTGTTGACCTCCAAGAAAGATGGAAGTGTAAGGGCACAGCTCATTAAAGTAGAGTATCTCATATACTTTGAAGACAGGAGAAAGCCACAATTTCACATCACAAACTGAACAATAACTGATAACTAACACTGGCACTTCTACAGTTCACAGGGGCTCCAAGAATTTAGTACAGAAGAATATACAGTGTGTATTTTATAATGCAGTAAAAGGTATAGGAAATTGGTGGAAGAAGTTCTGATGTACCTTACTAACAGGTCCAGTTTAAAGGCTGAGGGGTAGACTAGCCATGGAAGAACTAGAGCAGACCTCCTCAAAGACTGGAAGGTATGCTTAGGAACTAGGTTGCTGTCTGCTTTTTTCTGTACATTTCAATAACTTCCTTATATGGATACTGTCTAGAAATGAAGCTTAGCAATAAAACAATGTATATCAACAATCATAGAATGCTCATTACTGACAACATTGAGCAACCTGATAAAAATACCTAGGCCACAACCATGCAAGGGTATGGATTTTAATCTATAGGTTATAATAAATTTAATTTAAACACTTAATATCCAAACCATTCTAGGATCATTAAAACACTTAAAGCTCCTGGCAAGTAAGCCCTAAACCAGTCTCTGTCAGTATTTTCACAATATTTTTATGTGTGCATGTGAAATCTGGGAAGCAATAAAACAAGTGAATAAATTGATGTCTAAGATAACATAGAGAAAAGTAGCCACAAGATATTTGCTTAAAATAGTATCAAAAATTGTTGCTAGTAAATTATAATTCATAAAGTCAAATAAATTCTATAATAAAATATCATCTCATATCTAATCATACAATCACATATTAATATTGATATGAGAAAAACATAAAACATGGAAAGGTATACATGGCTATGACCAAACTTGAATCTGTTTTTAAAAATAAATCTTTACTAAGATAACCAGAACTAATAAGATTATTTTCAAATTTCACTGGAATAATACAGATCTATTAAAGGCTGTCACGTTTTTTTCAGAAAGAAAAAAATGAAAAAAAAAAAAAGAAAAAAAAGGAGGGAAGTGTTATGTGCTACCAGTTTTAGAAAGGTATGATGAAGCTATAGTAATGGAAGCGAACAAGGAATGAAAAAAAAATGACCAATGGAACAGAATTGATAACTCAGAGACCAAGAAATGTGGTTTTGAATACTTGATTTTAAATAGATAAGCAAAGTACGATTTTGTAGCTGGTGTTAGAGAAAACTCTTACACAGAGAAAATAAAATTGGATTTCAATATAAAATTTTATAATATATGTAGATGTGTAATTCAGATGTATTAAAGATCTAAATGTGAAAGTTAAACATATTTAGTAATTAGTATTTACTATGTAATTATTTAGAATATATTTGGCCTAGTAGTGTGAAAAATTACAAATAGGGCCCTAGCACAAGTTTAAATAAATAAAAGAATAAATTAATAAGCAAACACATATTCATTTGATTTCATCAAAATTATGGATTTCTATACAGAGTACCTACATAAAGTCAACAGACCATTAACAACTTGTAAAATGCTATTTTTAGTATATACAACAAAAACTAAGATAAAGATGAAGCAAGAAACTCATGTAAATCACTCAGAAACACAATAGAAATACTGATAAAGAATACTGTATGGATAAGTAACACTCACAAGTGGAAATCTGAATGATAGTAAGTATATGAAGAAATTCTCAAATCATTAGGAATAGGAGAAATAATATTTAAGGCAACAATGAGATGCCAGTTTTCCCCATCATATTTGCAATATTAGAAAATTGCATGATGCCAGAGTCTAACCAGTCTTATACAATATAATCATAAGACTGGCATCCTATCACCTTGACCATATTCTCTTGGTTAGAAGCAAGTCACAACTCTTACCCGCATTCAAGAGATTATAAAAGGACATAAAAAGGATAAAGATATTTATATTCTACTATATTAAAACTGTAAGTCTCATAAATCATTTCCAAGCGAAACATTAAAAGGAGATAGGTAATAGTGGAAGGAAGACACCACTATCCTTTTTAGATGACTTGCAGTCTTAGGAGAAGTGCATTAAGAATAATTAATAAACTAAAAAGAATATGTATATATAGTACTAGACAAAAAGTCAACATGATTTTTTATAATTAAACAGTATATGTTAGAATTAAATGTTCCGGAAATAAAGATCTTGTTCTGCAGATTCAAAGGATGCAGCATGTTTCAGTGTGATCAATAAAGAATAAACACTTAAATTTGTTGTTGACATTTTGAACAAGCAGTTTAAAGAAACCCGTTTCAGTGAGGGTGCTTTATAGACTTTTAACTTGTGATCTCTTAATTTTCTTTCTTCCGTTTAAAAAAAACAAAAAAATAACAAAAAAATAACCTCCAGACAAACACTCAATTTCAGGGACAGTATTTTGACTTGTGTGTGGGTGAGAGTCAATAGGAATAAGGAAACAAGACCCTTACCTTTGTAGTCTTTGCACTATATGGAGGCAATCAAACTCCAGAAATGGAAGAAGAGTCAACATTCAGTATATAATGGTTATATGGAAAATACTGCTTGTTTTGTGGGTTTCTTTTTTTTTAAATTTTGTTTTGTTTTGAAATTCTGTTTCCATCTTACAATAATTTTCCAGGAAAAAAAAGAGCTAGGATATGTCTTTTTCATTTGAAAGATTGAAAAGAAAAACAGGTGAATGCCTGAGAGAGTTTGTGGACTCAAATGGCATGAGGTGCAAACAAAAATGTGCCCAGTGTTTGGGGAGCAGCCAGAATAGCTGTGAGGATCAAAAAGACCAGGCTGTGACTTCCCTGAGATCCTGAAATTGCCAGCAAGTATTTGAATTCGGCTTGGGTGAGTGTGTGAGAGGAATGGATTAATCTTAATTTTCTCAAGGTTTATGTGATAAAAAGAGCTGATAAGGAAGTTGATGAATTCAAAAATATAGGTTTCTTCAGTATGTTTAAGGTAATCACTAGAATAAGAAAAATAAATACACATATCCTAAATCATTAGATGGGGAAAGAATTCACTAATGCACAAAATCTGGAAGCACCATGCAATGAGCACTCTCAAGCAAAATTAGATGGTCTTATCAGACAAAAGGAAAAACACCAAGGACTGCTGCATTCAGCAGCTCTTTCAGTGGCACAAAATAAATACTAAGCTGTAAGGAAAAATCTTGTATGAACTAACACAACATTGCATCATTTCCTCATTTTTAATTGCACATTAGCCAAATTGTTTTAGTAACCTTATTTGCTCTTTTAATATCACATTTTAATATTTTCTGTTATTATTCTGATTTATTTTCCTCTTTATTATGTAAATAATAAATAAGTGACAGTTTCCTCTGCTAACGCTTTTCCCATGGAGAACAATTAATAGTTTGGTATGTACTTCCAGGCAATGTTCTACTTCCAGGCGTATTAGTTTTCTTTTGCTGCTATAACAAATTACCATAATCTTAGTGGTTTAAGGAACACAGATGTAATATTTTACAGTTCTCTATGTCAGAATTCTGACATGGGTTCCACTGAGAGAAAAATCAAGATATCAGCAGGGCTGCTTACCTTTCTGGAGGCTCTAGGGGAGAATATTTTTCTTGCCTTTTCCACTTTTTAGAAGCTGCCTGCATTCCCTGTCTTAGCCACCTTCTTTCATCTTCAAAGCCGGCATTGGAGCGTCTAGTTTTTCTCACACTACTGTCTGGTATTCAGAGAACCAAATGAAGATGTTTCTTCTTTTAACGATTTTAAGGAGTCAAATGATTAGACTGGACCCACCTAGATAATCCAGCATACTCTCTCCATCTCAGACTCAGCTGATGAGCAACTTTAATTGCATCTGCAACCTTAATTCTCTTTTGCTATGCAAGGTAATAGCATAGCCACAAATTCTAGGGATTAAGGTGTGATCATCTTTCAGAGGTTTTATTCTGCTTAGCATACCAGATATACACAAACATTATTTCTTTGTTTTAGTCTTGTCTTTAAAAACCAGGAAAGTCAGATCCGAGTGCTTGTCTTTTATTAGTTTTATTTCTTTTTAATAATAAGTATTGTAGGATTTTCTGTTTTCACTATGCATAAATTTAATTCATTATATTTAAAAACTGATATTATTCTAGAGTATGACTATAGACTAATCAAATTAACCATTCCCCTTTTGATGACTGGACACTTTACAAATTTTGCCATTATAAGCAGTGATGCAAAAATCAACCTTATGCCTGAGTGAGGGTACAATTTTGTCATTAGTTATATTAAATTTGTTCAATGGCTACAAAGTTAACACTCCAAAGATATTTGATTCCTTATGGACTTAGAGATTTAAAAATCAAATTGTGATAAAAGGAAAATAAAACAAGTGCAATCATAAGGGTATAGGCAAGATGATAGGCTGGAATAGGAAAAGAAACAACTAAATCTGACACAGTTATTTAGAAAAAAAATATTCAGAGGGAATGGCATTTGTGCTAAGTAGTAAGTTATGTTTTGGTAAAAGAGAAATGAAACACATGATAGATTGGAAGAATATTATGAACACAGGTTTTGAGTAGTGGGTAGTCACATTTGCCCACTGTTTGGAACACAAAGTAGTTCAGAATGTTCCAAACACTAGAGTGTCATATGTTTAGAGGAAAGTATTGAGGTACAAGTCTGAAGTGGTGGGATGGATTTAATCATAGTGAGAAGGTGACAGCTTGCATTGGAAGACACTACGACAAAGTATGTTGAAAGCCCTATAGTTTTGTGACTTTCATGAATATGAGGAAGAGAAAGGAGTATTTGTTCATAAAAGAAAACAAGACAGCAGAAAAGTCTGCCTAATAAAAAAAGGCAAGAAAACTTCATAAAGAAATTATGGATCTAAGGAATGGGGATTGAGGTATCATGGTTATTAAGAGTGAGACTCTGGTGCCAGACTTCTTGGGCTTAAACCTTGCTCCATTATTTCCTAACCATTGTTAAGATCTTAAGCAAGTTAATTAACATCTCTACCTGTGTTTCTTCATCTTTAATATGGGGGTGAAAGTAACACTATGTTTTAGATTATTGTGAGGATTAAAAAGAGAGTTGTATCCTCTAAAGTAGATAAGAATGAACAATGGGAAAAGGATAGTATCTTCAATACTATGTTGAATACTTGAATACTATGTTGAACAATACTATGTTGAGAAAACTGGACAGTTACATTCAAAAGAAGGAAACTGGACCCGTATCTTACATCATACACAAAAACTGACTCAAAAAGGATTAAAGACTTGACAGTAAGACCTGAAACAATAAAACTCCTAGAAGAAAACATATGGGGGTAAGCTCCTTGAAACTGGTTTTGAAAATATATATATATATTTTGGGGATTTGACACCAAAAGCAAAGGCAACAAAAGCAAAAATAAATAAGTGGGACTACATCAAGCAAAAGAGTTTCACACAGCAATGGAAACCATCAACAAAATGCAAAGGCAAGCTACAGAATGGGAGAAAATAGTTGCAAATCATTTATCTGATCAATGTTAATATGCAAAAATATAAAGAACTCATACATCCCAAAAGTAAAAAAAAAATTATGAAAAAATGGGCAGGGGAGCTGAACAGACATTTTTCCAAAGAAAACACACAGATGGCCTACAGGTACGTGGAAAGATGCTCAACATCACTAATCATCAGGGAAATGAAAACTAAAACCACAATGAACTATCACCTCACACCTGTTAGAATGGCTATTATCAAAAAGACAAGCAATAACAAGTATTGGCGAGGATGTAGAAAGGGGAACCCCTGTGCACTGTTGGTGGGAATGTAAATTGGTGCAGCCACTACAGAAAACAATATAGACATTCCTCAAAAACTTTAAAACGTACCTACCCTATGATCCTGCAATTCTACTGCTGGGTATACACCCAAAGGAAACAAAATCACTATGTGGAAGAAATATCTGCACTCCTAGGTCCATTGCAGCATTTTTTACAGTAGCCAAGACATAGAAACAAACTAAATGTCCATCAATGGAAGAATGGATAAAGAAAATGTATAGATATATATATACAATGGAATATTACATTAAAAAGAAGAAAAGCCTGCCATTGTGATAACATGGATGTACCTTGAGAGCATTATGCTAAGTGAAGTACATCAGACAGAGAAAGACAAATACTGTATGATCTCACTTCTACAGGAATTCTTAAAAAAAAAAACAAAAAAAAACCCTCATAGAAACAGAGAAAAAACTGGTAGTTGCCAGAGGTGGGGGTAGGAAGTGGGGAAAATGGGTATAGGTGGTAAAAGGTGTGAACTTCCAGTTATAAGATGAGTAATTTCTGTGAATGTAATGTACAATATGGTGATTACTGTTTACAATAATGTATTGTATATTTGAAAGTAGCTTAGAGAGTAGATCTTAAAAATTCTCGTTACACACACACAGTTTGTAACTATGTGAGGTGATGGATGTTAACTAAACTTATTGCGGTCATCATTTCACAATATAGACATATGTCAAATCATTATATTGTACACTTTAAACAGACACATTTTTATATGTCAATTATATCGCAATAAAACTGGAAAAAACAAGAGTTAATGCACATGAAACAGGAAATTTTTGGCACATAGTAATTCATAAATATTAATTAGTATTTTTATTTCTGTTATCATTTTTGCTGCAGTTGTTAGCATAATGTCAAACAACCCCATCACTTCTCTTTATCAGTAACCCACATTCATTTAAACTCTTTGTAAATCCCTTCTGTCATATTCATAGCTAACTACATGTTTTCCAATTTCATCTTGGTTTAGGTAACCTGTAATGAATGCAAGGCATACTCATACAGTAAGAATAAAATTGATTTACATATAAAGGTGTAAAAGTATTCATTTGAAAAATATTTTCATCTAATTAGTTTAGTTCAGAGCTGCTTGACATCATACACCTAGAGAAACCCTCTGGAGTCCTTCCCATATTAAAAATAAGACCCTTATTTATTTAATTCATACACAGTTTATGCTCAAATACAACTCTCTAAAAGTCCTGTGTAATTTCTCTCTTAAATTTAATTCTTTTTTATTATCCTAATCTATTTAAATGAAGCAAAACTTTTAGACCCTAGCTTGGATAAACAAACTTCCTCAAAGCTATTTATGATAAATACGTTGAACAAATACAAATCTTTGCTCTCATTCAAATACACTGTAGTAACCAGGATGATTTCAAATATGACTGTCACAATCACATTTAGTTGCCCTGTCTTTGTTTCCTCTTCCCATAATCCCATTCTCTCAGATTATCCACATGAAAGCTTTCTCTCTGTTCCCATTAATCTTTTCCCTACCTGAATCCAAAATGCTATGTCTTCTATCACAATTGGCTTCAGAAAATAATAATAAAATTACAAAGAAAGGATTAGAATAATATGCTGAGAATAAGAAACAGAAGAATCATCAAAACTAAAACTCCTGTTTATTTTTCTGTGTTGGCAATAACAATAGGGAGGCCAGCAAAGAAGATAGGTAAAAAGCAGTTTAAGCCAGGACACAGATACATAAGTAGAATGTTTTTCGTATTACAGCTACATCGAATGCATTTGGAAATTTTCTATGGAGTGTCAGCTTCTGCTTAAAATATATTTTTAAAGTTTTGCCCATTATAATTTAATCACATTAAATTTATCTCCCCTTCAGGGAATAGCTAATACATTAAAATTTGTTATTGGAGTAATAGATAAAAAGATACATGTTAAATTCCCTACTCTATCTTTTAAAGTACACTCATTATTCTTTTATTTACTATTTTTGACATACAGATCAAGAAAATTGTTCTAATAAAGTTGTTTCAGTTGCATAGAAATTAGTCAAATGCTGTGATTATTTTCTCTTGTTTTCATTGTGCTGTGGAGGTTTTTTGCATCTGACTGATGATTTAATGTAAAGAAAGGGCCAGAATATGATGGCATATACCTATCATTTTTTGAAGAAAGTTTTCTGAAATGTTTTACTTTTGAATAAAAAAAGTGTTAAATTGTGTCCTAATTGGCCCTCAGTGAAGATAGATAATTTCTTTCTGAAACCCAAACTTTAAAACATTCCAAAATGGACAAAAAAAATGACCAGCATTAGAGGTTCTACATATATCAGCCAAGCAGATAAAAAATTAAATTAAATTAAATTAGTTAATATAGATTACAAACCAATGTGATATTATTAGGTTAAAATTTAACAACAATTTTAAAGGAAAAATTTATGCTTGACCAAACTTCTGAAGTATGGTATAGGTGTATGTGCTATTTAGCCTTACTTCCCTTTTAATATTTTACACACACACACACACACACACACACACACACACACACATTTGTCAGAGATAGGAAATGACTTTAATGCAGGTAAGGAAGATTAGGAGTACATGTACACTGCCTAACTGTAGAATATTTAGCAGTGCTGTCCAGTGGGATACAGAATTGTGACAGGTATCCATTAACATTTTTATAAACTGTCAAAAAACCTTGCACAATCTTTATTGTGGGAGTCCTTTCATGAAGTGTGCATGTATAAATATTTATCAAACTGTACATTTTAAATATTCATAGTTTATTATAATCAAGCCTCTCTCAATAAATCTGTTTTTAACAAAAAATGCATGAAATGATTTCTAAATATGAACCTTATTCCCAGTTGTCCTAGTTATTAATTTATCAATCCAGTGGGGGTAAGTTCTGGGAATTTTTTTCATGACATATGGAATAGCAGAAAATTGGCAGATGAGTATGATTGAAAACAAATATTTCTTAAGGAAATAGTTCATTGATTTTTAAGATGACAAAAAAAATCAGCTAATTGGTATCAGTCAGTTACTATGATTAAAACATTCAGTCTAAGCTGAGCACACCATATAACTAATTGATTCATACAGTCATATCTAGATTCATATTACATCATTTATTGAGGACCTATTATGTACTAAGTACTATGCTAGGTGCTGGAGAAAACATTCAAAACCAGATGATAGCACTTTTCCTCTGGGTGCTTATAAACTAGGGGACTGCTTCTTGAAGGAAGTTCTTCAAAACTTGAACATAAATAAGTGTCAACATCAATGCTAGAAAAGTAAAAACGTTCTTAACCACGTTCAACCACAAGGGACCCCAAATAGCAAGTATGGACAGCATGGAGTGAGGGAAAGTGAGCCCAATAATGGGGTGTCCAGAGAAATAGTAAAAAAGTGAGAGAGCGTTTGAAACAAAAGGGAATATATTTTAGAACTTTATCTGAAACAGTGATGACTCCTGCTCTGGGTCAGACCTACCTGATTATATTTTAAAACCGTGAGATTAAATGTATACAACAGTAAGAACAGTGTTTAGTAAAAATTATTTTATTATTCCATAACTCTTTATCAAGTTAATGCCCAGTCAAATTCACTTATTACATGCACTGCTTTCCTTCTGCCACACAGTGGAGTAGGTGTAGAGACTGAATGTGAAGGCTGAAGGCCATCAGCCTGGGTTGGAAGCCTGGATCCATCACTTACTAACCAGATGACAGGGCAGGTCACTCAACATCTGTGATAATAATAGTTTACACCTAGAAACGTTGGAAGAATAAATTAGTTAATATTTGTAAGGGGCTTATTACCAAACACAAACTAAGCACCGTTGAGTACTATTATTAACAGTCACCACTGAAAGCCCAAGGCTTACTGATACTGCATGACTGACTAACTTGTTCTCCTGGGGGAAGGATGATGGTAAAATAGAAGGAAATTTGATGAACAATTACTGCCAAGCTTTATGACTTTGTAGGAGATAAGTGTTGTGACTGCATTTATTATCTTCTGTGGGAAAAAAATGGTGATCTGTAGTAAAATCCAATTAAATCTTTATTATTTCATTGAGACATTTCAAGAGACACTTCTTTCATTAAGAGAAACAGAAACTGAAAATAAGCTCAGTTTTTTAAATCAAAAGATTTCTCAGAGGAATATGGCAAACATGATGTTCATTTTCTCATTGCAGTATATATAATTTATGTACTATGAAAGGATCTTATTTTGATTTATATAAGAACAAAAGGCAGCAGATTTAATTTGCTAATTCCATTTATTTTCCATGTTAGAAGAAATAATCATAAATTCTATAAATATCATGTTTGACCAAAGATCAGTCAAGGGTCACCTAGGATCCTTCTATGTCTTAATCCCTTACTTGGAAAGTCAAGCTTCTCTTTCTGTAGTCTCCCTGACTTTCTATATGGTAAAATTTAATATAATTTTTATTTTGGATCTACTTTATGAATAATAAATGATACACTAGTATCTCAATCCTAGAGGGCTGATTTTTTTTTTTTTTGACCAAAAACGAATTTCTTTTCAAAGTCAGCTAAATTGGGCAACTATAGCTGTTCACATTTCTATATGTGTTTGATTTATTCATTTTTATTCAAATATTATTTATATTACATCAAAGTTGACATTTTCAGAAGTAGTGACATTTCCAGTAAATGAAATCCACTTAATGGCAAACAATTTTTGATCATAGCCTGAAGTACTAAATACTTTTTGGTAAAGAGGAAAATGATAGAACAAAGTTATAATTTCACTATTATACAAATCAAATATAACCAACAAGTGAAAAATTAAAATCAGAGCTCTGTATTTCAATATTTTCCTTTTACTTTTATATTGGAGTTTATTGGTCTTGTTTAAAGCATATATCATAACCAAAATATGATATTTTTTAATATTTAACATTTTTAGAAAAAATTGCTCTACAAGCAATTTTAAAATATATGTTTAACCTGAAAACTTATTTAAATATACAGAAATGAACATTTTATATGTTGTGTGAAACTTGATTAAAAAGTTCCATTTAGAAGCTTTTTATAAACAAGTTCCTGTTGTATCACACAGGGACCTATATTCCGTATCCTGTAAAAAAACCATAATGGAAAATAATATGAAAAACAATATATATATAATATGTATACAACTTAATCATTTTGCTATACACCAGAAACTAACACAACATTGTGAATCAACTATATTTCAATAAAAAAATTTTTTTAAAAGCTTTTTCTTACATGTGTTAGTTGAGGTATAATTTATATAACATTAAATGCACAGAACTTTCTTTCACTTTTGTGAGATTTGGTAACTGTATAGGCTATGTAACTACCAACCAAGACAAGATGTAGAATATTTTCATCACCCAGAATGTTCCCACAATTGAATGACTGTGCCTCTAACAGTCAATCTGAGCCTTCCTCCCCTACCTCCATACAGTGGAACTCCTTTTTCTCAATATAATGTTTTTTGAAATTCATTCATCTGTTTGTCTATGTTAGTAGTTTATTTTTATTGCTGAGTAGGATTCCATTGAATGGATGTGTCATAATTTGTTTTTTCATTCACCTGTTAATGGGAATTTGGATTGTTTCTAGTCTGGGGCTTTTATAAATTAGGAGATTAAGAACTTTCCTGTACAAGACTTTGTGGGGACATACATTGGTATTTCCTTTTTAAAAATACCTAGGAGTAGAATTGCTAAATCATATTGTAAGTGTACAATTAATGTTATAGAAACCAGCTAAATGATTCTTCAAAGTTTATACTGCTTCCAGCAATGAATGAGAGTTCCATTTTCACATCCTTGTCAGCACACATTGTTGTCAATTTTTAAAATTTATTTTTAAATATAAAAATAAAAATTTTTATTTTTAAAAATTATTTAAAATTTTATTTATAAAATAAAATTTATTTTATTATGAAACCACAAAATAATTTAAAATGCCTAAAATCAACCAATATTTGGTAGAATTGATTCATACATCATTCATAGATTTAAAATATATTTGCTAATAAAATTATTATTATTATTAACCCTCATATTTTAAATATATCTTGCTTGATAGTCACTGGTCATCTCCCTTCCCTCCCCCTCAAAAGCTCTGTTCCCTAGAGGCAACCATGTTCACGTTGAATTGAATTTTGGCAATTTTCACAACGTCCTTTCTATCAAAAATATTTTCCATTTGAGTATCTAGTCTATTAAGAATTAACATATCAATGAATAATAAATGTTATAATTAGCTTTAAAATAGTTACAGGGTATTCATGATAACATTGCATACATATTTCATTAGAAATTAAAATGAAATCTGTATCTTAATTACATTGCATTATTATATTATTTCAGAAATATTAAAAGTAAATTTTTAGAAGTCAAATTATTCAGCTGGATGTTTATGGTTCTTCACACATTTGCATTGTCAAATATTCTTCTGTATTATTATAGGATCAAATTTGATTAATTAATAATTGAAATACATTGTATGTAGTATCTATCTGAACTCATTTCAATTACTTCACCACTGTAATATATGCAGTAGGAGAAAGAAATATCGTGTATAGTTCTCTGTAAGTGTCAGAAAAGGGAAAAATATGAAATGTCATGGAATAGGAATAAGAATTGTCATGATTATTTTAAAATTGATCTTTTGTGTTTAGGATATGATAACTAGCCAATTTAAAGCTGACCACAAACTTGGGTAAGGCATACAAAAGTCATTTTTATGATTTCAAAAATAACATATATCTCCAAAATAATATCTCTTCTATTTCATTATTATTAAGTTTTCAACTTGAACTAACCCTTGTAGTGCTCCACACTACCAAGTTGTTTCCCTCTCACATACATACAGTTTTGTTGTATCTTTCTTCTCCATTAAATTTCTACTCTGCCTTTAAGATTAATCTCCTTAAGCTGTATAGGTTATATAAAACCTTCTGATTCACTAATGCAAACTTATGTCTATCTCCTCTAAATATATATAACATAGATTTCTATAATATAGTTGACCCATCTTATTGCCTTGTATTATTAATTATCAATGTATTTATATTCAACTTGTTTCTCTAAATTCTTCTTAATTCTCTTTGCGCATCTTTTAGTGGTTAGCACAGAACCTTATATGTGTGGGTAAAAACATATTCATACTCTTAAGAAAATATAGAGCAATTTAGCTTACTTTTGCTATGAAAAGGTGAGACAGAAAAATTCCTAGAGGGAAATGTACTTTAACCATAGTTTCAGGCATATCTGTATGTAGAAAATAAAGAACAAGCAGAAAGAGAAAGCTTTAAAATGCAGATGAAAGAGTGGATGATATTTAGAGAAAGATTGCCAGAGGAAACTTGAAGAATTGACCAATTCTAACAGAATTTTACTAAGTAAGAACTCTCTGCCAGTCAGAAATATTAAAAATATAGAATGAAGTACCTCACTTTGCCACAAAGTTGAAATCCATCAGCCAGGGGCCAGGGATTTTTTTAACTGAATAAAAATTTCATAAATTGAACTGTAAGTTCTAATATAAGATTTGTAGTTTAGCATTGCACTTACGAGATTTCCTAATTCTCATGAAGGCAAAAATCAAGTCTTAAACTACTTTGCATCTCTTATAATTCAGAGTATATTGATTTATAGCTTGAATAGTTATGTGGATTTGAACAAGATGATGATTTCTAAATATTATTTAGCTGTCTCAGGAATTTAGGAATTTAGTAGATAATCATTTTATGACTATCACTCTCTAAGTACATAAAGATGAATAAAACCCCCATGACACTAAAATAATGATTTTGTCTTTCCTGCCTAATCCTATTTACAATAGAGAGAAAT
This sequence comes from Balaenoptera musculus, assembly GCF_009873245.2. Classification (NCBI taxonomy): domain Eukaryota; kingdom Metazoa; phylum Chordata; class Mammalia; order Artiodactyla; family Balaenopteridae; genus Balaenoptera; species Balaenoptera musculus. The sequence goes on along the minus strand of NC_045796.1, from coordinate 56,837,418 downwards.
TTGGTATAAATGTGCTTCACATGTACTCCAGTCATGAGAATTCAGAAGTTTTTGGATCTTATTTTAGGACAATCTTATACAATGGATTCTGCTGTCAGTACTCTAAGGAGGGTTTGGCCTTTAGATTAAAAATTTCTTTTATTTCCTCATAAATCAATAACCTTTCAGGGAGAAGCTCAACTCTTCATAACATGATATACAGGAAAAAATATTTTCCTGTCTCCAAAGTTTTGCTAACCATGGTTTAATACACAGGAAGAGCTCTCTTGTCCTCTTTAGGCTTAGGATCTAAGTACTTTATTTCTCTTATCAATATTTCTCTTGATATCACCTATTAACACAGCCAAAGTGGTCCACTTTGTGACATTCATGTGGATTTCAGGACAGGACTGTATCTTGCTAGTTATACCTGATCAAGGCATTAATTATTTAATATTCATCCCTTCTCACTCTCATTCCCTACAAATAGGTAGTAGCAGAGACTAATGGAACAGTTCAACGAACATGTGTTCAATGTGTTCCATCCAAATTAATGCACTCTATTTTCATCAGTTCCTTGTTATTACTGACTTGGATATTTGATATTAAAAGGTTTTTGTGAAAACACTTCAGTCACTATATGAGTGAACTTTTGTGTGCAAAATTAACTAAGTCTCTAAGTTACGCACATACAGACACACACACAGAGCAATTTTTTTTTTTTAAGGCTGTGCCATGTGGCATGTGGAGTCTTAGTTCCCCAAACAGGGACTGAACCTATGCCCCCTGCATTGGGAGCACAGAGTCTTACCCACTGGACCACCAGGGATGTCCCACACAGAGCAATTTATTAAATGTAAACTCTACAATTGTAAACTTAGTTTTGACCACCTTGGAAACTACTAGAATTTCAATTCTACAGCATTCATTAATTGCCCACTGTTTTCATCTATCTGAAGTTTCCTTTACTTTTGTCCTAATACTAGCTAGCTCAGAAATTTTAAAGCCTTCCTCTGCAACAATGCGTTAATAACATCTACTGGATCACTTATGCCTTCTCTGTAAATTCTTTCTTTCACTCTTCTGCACTCTCTTCTGTGAGACATTATAGCATAGAGGCTAAGAGTTCAGGCTCTGGAATGAGTACACACGTGAGCAAACCTCAGGTCCATCTTTTTACTACCTGTGTTTCTTAAAAGGTAGGACAACAGAAGACAGGCATGTGTAATAGGTGGATGAATGGATAGATGGATAGATAGAATAAATGAAGGAATGAATAAATACATGCATGAGAGTAAGAGAAGTTCACATGGACTTTGAGGACAATGATTAGTGTTAGTCCTCCATCAGAATATTTCACTGGAGAATTGTTATAGCTTATTTCATATTCTGTTATGTAGAGAATGGAATTATTGAGGAAAACCAGTGGCATTTCTGCCTCAATCTGAAATTTTATCAGAAAAAGTTTGTTTTAGTTTTTGTTTTGAGAAAGAAATATTACTGCCTAATTGAAATTAAAATTCTAGGCCTAAACTTTTGAAATGTAAAAATGTTTCCAAACCAATCTTAAAATATAACAATTTTGGCTTTCTTTTCTGAACTACAGATTGAAACTTTTACATTATATTCTGAACATGAAGTTCTGTATGGCTGCTATTAATTTAGATTGGTTACCTTGGAAACAGGAGTTCTTTCTTTTTAACCCATCACTAGTGTCATCCACTTCTATATAACAGAGAAAAAAATTAAGATGAAATTTTAAAAAGGTAAACTATATATATATATATATTTTCCTATTTGTCATTTGGGAGAACAGTTCAAACATAAAATATTTAGTAGCAGAAATAATATTAATAACAAATATATCTAAATCCATTTAGCATTCACCTCAATGATACAAATAGTCTTCTCAGCACTTATGCTTTAGATCTCTGAAAAGCAATAGCTGTTTTGGTAAAAGTTGTATATCTGCTATGCACCATAAAATCAAAAGTGCACATTAATATGTACTGACAAATTGAAAAGAGTATGTTCTATGTGTACTTTGCTAAATAGAACTGAACTTCAGTAGAAACAGAATTCTTATGATGCTATTTCCAAATAATTGCTATTACCTATTAATAATTAATAGGCTGAAGGAAATATTATTATTACCTACTTTTATATTTAAAGAGGTAGTGTTGTCAAATCAAAAAAACAAAGTTTCTAGAGGTTGCTAAAAGGTTTGGCTTGTTTTAAATGTTATTTAATTTACCTATGTGGTGCATTTTTAGAAATCATATATATTAATTAATTATATATATCAATTAATAAAGTGATAAACATTTATAGTTAGTAAATGGAGGTCAAATAATTTATATATTCTATCTCCATAGAATATGAACAGTCATTCATAAAGTTATTTCTATTGCAAAATTAATTCTGATTTGCAGCTCAAAGTGGAATAAGAATAAGAAAAAAATGTGGAATAGAATAAGAAAAATTGTCAGGAAAGGAATAATATAAAAATGCATGGAAGAAAAATAAACAATCTGTGAAATTATTGAAATTTACAGCTCAGTGAATGGGTTCACCAACAGATGAAACACCTCTGAAGAAAGAATTAGAAATATCTAAGACAAGCCTGAAGGTGCTACCAGGATGAGGCCCAGAGACTAAAAAGTTGTGATACAAAATAGAGATAAAGAGACATAGAGGAGATGATGAGGGCTTAAAACAAAAGATATTTCTTCCATCTCAGTTCCAGAGGTCAGAAGTCTGAAATTATGGTGTGGGCAGGGCCAGGTTCCTCCAAAGATTCTAATCCTCTGCATCTTCCAGGCTCCTGGCATTCCTGGCATTCCTTGGTTTATAACAGCATAACTCTCTACCTCTGTATTTACTTGGCTTTTTTTCTCTTGTCTCTGCACCCTCTCCTCTTATAAGGATGAGAGTCATTGGATTTAGGGTCCACCCTAATCCAGGATAATTTTCTCTCAGGATCCTTAACTAGTTACATCTGCAAAAACCTATTTGCAAATAAGGTCACATTCTGAGGTTCCAGGTGGACATGAATTTTGAGGAGACACTATTCAACCCACTACAGAAAACAACTAAATAGCCAATGTGAAAAAAGTGGAAATATAAAATTGGATTTATTCACAAAGTGAAATGTTACATATTGGTGAAAATGAATGAACCAGAAACGCATGGGTAGTGACATGGGTCAATCTTATATGAATGATATTGAGTGAAAAAGCTATCTCTAATTATGTGTACAACATGATTCCATTTACATAAATTCAAAACAACAAAAAAATCTATATGTTTTGGTCATATACAAATATGGTAAATTATATTTAATAAATGAAAGTGAATAATTATTAAAAACACAGGATAGTGTTTATGACTAGATGTGGGAAGAAGAATGGAGGATGAAATTAGAGAGGCACACAGATAGTTTCAGCAATGTTGGCAATATTCTAGTTCTTAGGTTGAGTGGTGGTTTCCCAAGAATACATACATATATATGTATCTGTATTGTGTGTATGTATGTAAAATATCATGTAATACCATTACTTTTAAAAACTGAAAGAAAAATCACAAATATGAGAACAGGTGCCTCAAATTTAAATAAGAAATAAGGCACCGAGAAGACTTAACTACATGAAATATAAAAGGAAGAAAGGAGAGGGGCAAGAAAAAATGACTGTGAAATACACATGAAGAAAGAGCACATGAAAGTTTTTTGTTTTAATTTTAGACTCATTCCTCACATATTTACATATGTGCATTATCGTGGAAGTAAATATATTTGCCTTTTAACTGTGACAAATAGTAACATTAAAAGAGATGAGAGTTCCATTTTAACTCATTTTAAAAACAATATGAAAATATTGTATGTATATTCCATTCCAGCATATTCACATATGACGCTAATGAGGAATTAGAGTCAACTTGTTGAATTCTGATCAACTTGTTACATGGGACATATGGAAATACCTATTCAACAAAATAAAAGATGACCCTAAATTACATTTTAAAACATGGAAATTTTGTATTAAAAATAAAAGATGAATCATAAATATGGCCAGGTCACATAAATTCCTCTATTACCTCTCACCTGTGCGAATGCTAATCAGCTATATAATTTAATTATGAGAAATATTATTTCATGGCACAATTTGAATGAACAGTGGTCACCTTGACATATTATATTAGGAACACATTTTTAAATGTTTAAATAAATGTCAAAAGCCATTTGTCAAGCCCTGTGGTGTTTTGCCATACTTAATAATATTACAAATTTATTAAACTGTATATAATGAGAATTTAGTAGTTTGAGATTTCTGTGACTTTACTGCTTTATGACAATTCTCCTTTACTGAGAATTTATTTTAAGAGTACTTTTGAGTAAAAATTAAAAGACAGAATTTTTGGTTTCTATTGTGCATCCTCCCCACAATCTTTATTTTTCCAGTTTTTGTAACATTGTTTGACTTATAGATAAGCTAACAGAAATGCATCAATACTCAGTTGTTTTTTGATTAATGTTTAGTTGTGTTTGAAGGTCTTCCCCATCCAGTAGTTTCAAAGCTTCACCTTACTTTGGGCTTGCTCTCTGTCAAATTATGTCTTCCTCTTTTTTCTCCCACTCTAAACAGGTATGCTTTAAAGTAGGAACAAATGCCCCTAATGCAGCTTTGTTGGAAGTTCCTTAAGAGCTTAGTCAGTTCATTGTTTGCTCTAGATACTAGCAGATCAAATGTCCATTATTGTCTCATTCCTTCATTTAAGAAGCTTGTCTTCCTGTATTCAGTGTTGTGGGCCTGCTCCACGAAAAGAGAGCTACATCTTGCTACACCCATAAAGCCAATTATTAGTGGAAATATTCAATTCAAAAATCAGAGAAATCCAGATCTTCAAAGAATTTTTGAAGGTTCGACAAAAGTCAAAACTAAATTCAGAAGGTTACAATTATTTATTTTTCCCCCAATCCTGCAGCTACTGAGATGACTTGTAACTACTTACATGAAATATAAAGCCTGGACATTTCATCTACATTATTTATTTTTCCCACTTGTATAAGAAAGTGATTATACAACACATTATAGAGTTTTGCGAAAAGAATGCAATAAAAGACTAAAAAGTACTTTTCCACTGGTATAGGAAGACAGAGCTATCCCATTTTCCTGATCTTTAAAACAATAAAAGTGTTTTGTTTCTATGAACCATGTCCGTAGAAAATATACCAAAATGGCTAAGGCAACAAGCCTGACATTTCTGGGTTCCTAGCCCAGTTCCTTCTGATTTACTAAAAGGTATTCTGCCTTCTGTTCACATTTACGTCTTTTTTTTCTTAGAGTTGTACCCAAGTAAAACTACTGGCACCTTTCTGTGGAAGGTATGGAAGTTCTAATCCTGGCATGAGTGAAAAAAACACTGGGCTAGCTTTCAGAAAACTCCCTGTAACTGTAACCTTTCTGAGACTTTTCTCACACAGTTCTTCCAACAGACCAAAGATGTTCATAGGATTATTGTGAAGAGCAAATTAGATGATACATACCAACTACAGTAACAGTTCTGGTTTGTTACAACTATGTAAGTTATTTGAATATTAATTAATATGCAATCTTCCTTCGAAAATGCCTGTTTCTGATTTCCACATTGCTTCAAAATCGCTCATATTTCATACACTAGACACTGTGTCCTTCCTTTCAGAGTTTCCAGGTTAATAAGGGAAGATAGCTTGACTGACTTCAAATGTATGTTTTCTTTACACAGCAGCACTCTTTTGATTTGCTTTCTCTTGTTAGAGCAGAAAGTACCACATGCTATTAACCTGAGTCTCTGTATCCTTCAAAAATTATTCTGTTAATGATTCCCTTTTAGGAGAAGTTAATCATAAAAATAAAAGCCTTACCAATAATTACCTACCATCTTGTTTTCATAATGTACTTAAATATTTATTCTTCTACTCCTCCATTAAACTAATCAAATGAGAAATACTGCTAAGGGAATTGCCTTATAAATAAAGGCTGCCCAGAAAGATGATAATCTACTTTTCTATGCCTCTGTAATTTTCTAACCAAATAGGTTTTCATTGTGTTGCAAAATACTAGCAGATTACCAGTGACATGAAAAATGTGTCAGCACATATAAATGCAGGCTCATACTAATGACTATTATTCATTCTATTATTGACTCTCAAGAGATTCTGTTTACAGAAAGCAATGTTTGAACCAAGGATAAATAATGCATTTCAAAAATACAAAAGCTTTTTTCACTCTTCCATTAATTCTAGTCTTTTTATTAAGAAAAGCTATTATTATTTATTATATAAAGCAGTTATTATTGGCTTGGATTTGTGTAGGTACTTAAAGATAAGTTTGAACATATCAGTTAACTTAGATAAATATTCTATTGTTATTTTATGATAATAAAAATTAATTTTATTATCAGAATCCCATTTAGAATCATATTTTAGGGTCCAGTTCATCCCAGGAAATTCAAAGAAAAAAGTTAGGAAAAAGCAAGCCTTTACCAAAAAAAAAACCCTTTTTAATGACCTTAAGACTAATGAAAAATATTTTGAAAAACTTATTTTTGTTTCTTCTTCACATGAGTCTTGTTTTTGCAGACTTTATTGAAAAGTAGACATTAGTATACATATTTTATATATGTATAACACACATATTGTATGCATATATACAATATTTAAATGTAAATTTTTAGATGCTTTCCAAAACTTACTAATGCTCTTAAGCTATCAATCAGGTGTAAACATATTCAGAAGTTATATACCATAGTATCTTAAAGGCAAACTACTTATCTGAGTTTTTCTTCCATTTATTTTAAAGTAAATGTTACAGGATGAGTTCAGATTATCACATAGTAAAAAAAATAAATCGATATTGTGATTAAATTCACTTAAGGTAATGTATTTTCTTCAATCTAAATGGAATTTAAGATAGAAAAATAGTCACTGTATGAATTTTCATACAAGAGTAACAAATGTCTACATTAGGGATGAACATCAATGAGCTTAAAACTTAAGAATAGGGAAACTGATAGAAATTACATACCTGCAAATTTGTAGAAAACATGCTTAAAAACAGTCACTCATCATATTCATTTTAATTTTTGCTTTATTCATTTAATTTTAAAATATGGCATGCATATTTCTGTTTTTAATTTTTATTTTATATTGGTGTATAGTTAACAATGTTGTGTTAGGACTCCATGCTTTCACTGCATATTTCTTATACATAAAGGAAATTTGCTTTTCTAGAACATGTACTTAATAAATGTGATGGGCCTTTGATCAGCACATAACATGAGCACATACATAAAAATATTTATGCTACACAATGGATTCATTTCTATTTTATGTTATTAAAAATTATCATCAAGAAAGGAAAGAATTTTTTTGTGCATTTTATTCATTTATTTTTATACAGTGGGTTGTTATTAGTTATCTATTTTATACATATTAGTGTATATATGTCAATCCCAATCTCCCAATTCATCCCACCACCACCCCCCCACCTCTGCTTTCCTCCCTTGGTGTCCATACGTTTGTTCCCTACATCTGTGTCTCCATTTCTGCCTTGCAAACCGGTTCATCTGTACCATTTTTCTAGATTCCACATATATGCATTAATATATGATATTTGTTTTTCTCAGAAAGGAAAGCATATTTGAATGTAATATTGCATTAGATTTCTATTCAGAAAAAAAAGTAGGTTTATGTGATCAAATGGACTTAACAGAATTATATATTAGAAAAGATAGATGAGTTAATTTACGTTTGAGTTTTTTTGTCAGTATATATTCACAGTAATAGTTCCACAGTAAAGATTTTCTTATGAATCTTTATTTTTTCCTTCTTTCAGTTAACCTAGTTTCTCTACACATGTGGAGATAATTTTCAGAAATAGCTTGGATGTTTCCCTTAATAAAACAACCAAAACAATGCTCTTTCTCTGCTATAACAATTTCCAAACTTTTTAAAGCCACAAGATATATATATATATATATAAGGTAAAATGAAGATTATTCAAAAATCTTAAAGTTATACTGTTAAATATGTACAATGTGGGCTTATTGGATAACACCACATCTGGAAAATATCTAGAAAACTTGAAAAGAAATTCTTGACTACTTTATTGTAACAGGGAATGTTTCCATTTGATCTAAAGCAGCTACAGGATCTCCCAAAATATACATATTTCCTTCACCTTTGAAGGTATTTTAATTTCTTCATAGGGAGACCTAGGAGGTAAAATCCTCAGAAAGACATTTCTGGCTCCACCACAGTCCTCATGGTCTCAACCAGAGGCGAACACCACCTCCTCCAGAGAAGTAAGCACCTGAGAGGTGTAGCGACCTGAAGCCTTTTATTCTCATCCACTTGTCTTCCTTCCAGTCTCAAGAGTAGAGAGTTCCTTCACAAAACCTGCCTCTAACTCTGAGAAGTTGAGATTGCCAAGATTATGAAACAGATTGTGACAGGACAGAGATTCCTTATTGCTAAAGAATACCTCAGGGTGTTAATTATTATATGCTGCTGAGGGTTGTCCCTATTTTAATATAATTTTTGTATGAAAAATGAGTTTTATAATTAATCATGTAACATAAACTTTGTACATTTTTTCATGATTTCATTATTTATTGAGATATAGTTGATTTACCATATCATATTAATTTCAGATGTACAACTTAGTGATTCAGTATTTTTGCAGATTATATGCCTTTATGGGTTATTACAAGATAATGGCTGTAATTCCGGTGCTATACAGTATATCCTTGTGGCTTATCTATTTTTTATTTTCTTTTTTAATTGAAGTATAGTTGAAGTACAATATTCCATAAGTTACAGGGGTACAATATTGTAATTCACAATTTTTAAAGGTTCTACTCCAATTTTAGTTATTATAAAATATTGGCTATATCCCATGTTGTACAATTGATCATTTTAGTTTATTTTATGCATAATACTTTGTACCTCTTAATCCCCTACCCTTATATTGTGCCTCCACATGCTCACCAATATTTGTTTTTTGTGGTCTTTTTCATGATAACCTTCATGATAACCATTCTGACAGGTGTGAAGTGATATCTCATTGTGGTTTTGATTTGCATTTCCTTAATGTTGAGCATCTTTTTATGTGCCTGTTGACCGTCTACATGTCCTCTTTGGAAAAATGTCTATTCATGTCTTCTGTGCCTTTTTTAATCAGGTTGTTTGTTTGTTTGATGTTGAGTTACATGAGCAGTTGATATATTTTGGATATTAACATCTTATCAGTCATATCATTTGCAAATATTTTTCTCCCTTTCAGTAGGTTGTCTTTTTGTTTCATCAATGGTTTCCTTTGCTGTGCAAAAGCTTTTAAATTTAATTAGGTCCCATTTGTTTATATTTGCTTTTGTTTCCTTTGCTTTAGGGGACAGATCCAAAAAAATATTGTTATGGTTTATTCTGCCTATATTTTCCTCTAGGAGTTTTATGATTTCTGGTCTTCCACTTAGGTCTTTAAATCCATTTTGAGTTTATTTTTGTATATGGTGTTAGAATTTCATTCTTTTACAATTAGCTGCCCAGTTTTTCCAGCCCCACTTATTGAAGAGACTGTCTTTTTCTACATTATATATTCTTTCCTTCATTACTGTAGATTTTTTTTTTAATATAAATTTATTTATTTATTTATTTATTTTTGGCTGTGCTGGGTCTTCGTTTCTGTGTGAGGGCTTTCTCTAGTTGCGGCAAGCGGGGGCCACTCTTCATCGCGGTGCGCGGGCCTTTCACTGTCGTGGCCTCTCCTGTTGCGGGGCACAGGCTCCAGATGCGCAGGCTCAGTAGTTGTGGCTCACGGGCCTAGTTGCTCCGCAGCATGTGGGATCTTCCCAGACCAGGGCTCGAACCCGTGTCCCCTGCTTTGGCAGGCAGACTCTCAACCACTGTGCCACCAGGGAAGCCCCATTACCGTAGATTAATTGATCATGTGTGTGGGTTTATTTCTGGGCTCTCTATTCTGTTCCACTGATCTATGTGTCTGTTTTTGTGCCAGTACCATTCTGTTTTGATTACTGTAGCTTTGTATTATAGTTTAATTAGGCTTAATACCCAACCTTCTAATCTGTACTTTAAAAAGAAAAGTCTCATTCTATATACTGCTATAAACCCCATTTATAATATTCAACTTTACCTAAATAGTAAAAAAAAAAAAAGTTTCTTCTTACCTAAAAAGTAAAAAGTCACTATAAAAAAGATACTATACAGCAATAAGTAATTCACATGAACCACAAAGGGTACTGCTTTCCTGAAATTTTTGTCTAGTAAGTATATATCATTTTTAAAAATTTAGACAATTTATATTTCCCTTTTTCTGTATGACTTTTCTTTTCTATCTAAACTACTGTTTTGATCCCCTTGCCTGTTTCAGACTCTTAGATGGTTCAATAGGTAGTCTTCAGTAAGTCTGGGGAGAAAAGTTATTCTATCCATAATTTTCTGTCTTTGTACAGACGGCACTCAAGTAAAAATTACTGCTGTTACTAAGGTATAAAGAAGTAGCAGTGGCTACTAATGTGGAGGGGCAAGGTAAGTATTATAAGCAGTGAGGCATTATAATCACCTTATCAATTAAATTAAAATAGTTAACCCTAAATTCCTTATGTTCATCCTACTAAGGACTTCCAAAATATATATACAAAAAGCATCAACTTAATCACTATAGTATGAATGTCAAGAGATCATTACTGATATATTCAGATAATCTCTTAGATTATTACGAAACTAAAGTTAGTTATGATAAAAATTCAACTAAAAAGTGAAATAAATATGATCCTTATCATATGCCATTAAATTGGCTATGCTAGTGTATTCACATCTAATACAATTTACGTGGTTGAAAAGCTGCATATGGTCACTGTCATTCAGAATAAGATGAAATATGCATTTTTGATATCAAACACTTACGTAATTTATAACCAAAATTATTTCAGTGGAAATTTAAGCTGTTGTGCTTTGTGCACTGGCTAGTTTTTTGTTAATAAAATTGTAGTGATTCTTCAGAGAAACTACTCCCCTACCTTACTTTGCTTATTCTTCATAAAATTAGTATCTTTTAGTAGGAAGTGGATCATGCTCCCTAAAGGTGAGTGAAGGAAATATGACAAAAGTAGTAAGGGAAATAATAATTTTGTCATTAGTTCTCATTAATCAAGATATTTATAAATTATACAGAGCATGAAATGGTTCACTGCCAGTAATTGAATTAAAAAGACCAAGTTAATATTTATAAACCAAGTGGAAGTTTTTCAGGATCATTGATTAAAATTAAAATTTCAATATGGCTTCTTGGTTATGTGAGGAGAAAGAAATCTAAAGATAAGTACCACACCAAATTTATATGTTGAAGTCCTAGCCCCCAGTTTGACAGAATAGGGCCTTTCAGGAGGTAATTAAGGTTAAATGAGGTTATAAGGGTGAGGCCCTAATGCAGTGTGACTGGTGTCCTTTTAAGAAGAGAAAAAGACACTAGGTGTGTACATGCCCAGCAAAAAACCATACAAGGACACAGAACAAAGGAGGCCATCTGCAAGCCAGGGAAACAGGCCTCAGGAGAAACCAACCCTGCCAAGACCTTGATCTTGGACTCCCAGCTTCCAAAACTGTGAGAAAATAAATTTCTATTGTTTAAGCCACCTAGTCTGTGGTATTTTGTTTATTTTGTTATGGCAGCCCTACCTGACAAATATAGTAACTTCAAAAAGTATTTTCTGTGATTATGGAAATTAAAAATTGGCCTTGCCATTGTATGTCAATTTACACCAATTGAGTTATCCATTGGTAGAACAAGCTATCTCATGAATCAGTAACATGTTTAAACAGAGGTGGATGGTCAGCTGTCAAGGGCTGTCAAAAATATATATTTATATATTAGGACACAAAATTACTTGACCTCTAATGTTCTATTTACCTTTCAAAAATCTGCAGTAATCTTCAGAGTATCACATAAGTTAAATTTTTTCTCTTCTACATTCAAACATTAAATAATAATCATAAAAGAAAGAGAATTAGAGAAATGAATACAACACAATTTTTTCCAGTAAAGGGTGAGAGTTGAGGGGTGGGTGGTGACAAACTATAAAACAAGTTAAAGAAGCATGACTGAACTATACTGAACTATATTGAACATAGTTCTTCTAAATGAAGAACTATGAAGACACAGAGAAAAGATAGAAGAACTTTGTCTAGCAGAGATTTGCTTAAGTTGGGATCCTTAAGTAAAATCTAGGGAAATTTTTACCTTTCTGAACTATATTACCAAATTTTTTGTGGTCATGTGTGTAGAAGTGAAAAATGCTTAGATGTAAGTGACATAAATCCAATTCAAATTAGCTTATACATAAAAGGGTTTTATTTTAGAGACAGTGGGGCAGTTTACATAATAGGAGGAAAGACTGAACACCCAATGCATGGGAAAGGCAAGGATGACACTAAACCTCAGTTACCACTAAACCAAGTACTCTAGTGTTTCCACAGTTCTCTTTCCATCATTCATTACTCTACATGTCAATTTATATTGTTTTATTGTATAATGTTTCTCAGAAAATTATGGAAAACAGCTCAAGAGTTTTTAATCTTGAAGAATGTGAAGAGGCACTCTTTTTTCTCCCTTTAGAACCAACTTCAAACACATATATATGGAATCTAAAAAAAAAAAAAAAAAAGGTTCTGAAGAACCTAGGGGCAGGACAGGAATAAAGACGCAGACGTGGAGAATGGACTTGAGGACACAGGGAGGGGGAAGGGTAAGCTGGGACAAAGTGAGAGAGTGGCATGGACTTATATATAGTACCAAATGTAAAATAGATAGCTAGTGGGAAGCAGCCGCATAGCACAGGGAGATCAGCTCGGTGCTTTGTGACCACCTAGAGGGGTAGGATAGGGAGGGTGGGAGGGAGATGCAAGAGGGAGGAGATATGGGGATATATATATATGTATAGCTGACTCACTTTTTATAAAGCAGAAACTAACACACCATTGTAAAGCAATTATACACCAATAAAGATGTTTAAATAAATAAATAAATAAATAAAATGAAGGTCAAACGAGAAAAAAAAAAAATTTCAGGGAAGGCTTTGAATACTGCAGCCTGTGATATCGAACTAAGATTTTGATCAATCTATTTTAAAAATAGCTACATGGAAAGAATAATGAGGAAAGGGGCTGTACATACAACAACCTCTAGTTGAGCGTCAAGAGAAAAGCTTGCAACTAATTTTAATTAACTTTAGCAAGAGTAAATCAGAAAGATCAGGAAGAAGAGCACTTCAGGCTGACAAAATAACAAATGAAACTAAAAATAAATTCTATATGTACTACGTAGTAAAGACAAGATATAAAAATAAAGTAAAACTGGATCAAGAAAAGTAACAGGTGCCATCTAATTTGTGCTTTACAAAGTGGTGTTGGTGGTGTTCAGCATTAGTATGGTTTTTAGTGTTGGTTTCAACATTTGATTCCAGGGAGCCTGAGGATTCCAAGAGGGTCTTTTCTGGTGTATAGTAGGAATGGACTTGGAGCCAGAAGACAGAGAAAAAGACTGTATATCCATCAGCAGATAAATGTATTTCTTTTTCTTAAAATTAATTGATTAATTTATTTTTGGCTGCTTCAGGTCTTCGTTGCTACATGCGGGCTTTCTCTAGTTGCTGTGAGCGGGGACTACTCTTCGTTGAGGTGCACGGGCTTCTCAGTGCAGTGGCTTCTCTTGTTGCAGAGCACGGGCTCTAGGCATACGGGCTTCAGTAGTTGTGGCACTCAGGCTCAGTAGTTGTGGCTCACGGGCTCTAGAGCGCAGGCTCAGTAGCTGTGGCGCATGGGTTTAGTTGCTCTGTGGCATGTGGGATCTTCTTGGACCAGGGCTCAAACCTGTGTCCCCTACATTGGTAGGCGGATTCTTAACCACTGTGTTACCAGGGAAATCCTAAATGTATTTCTTTATGTATTTTGTTTGTATGTCTCTGTAAGATATGGATTCAAGAAAAAGTTTAAGAATTTGATGGGGGAGTCATGGAAATAGCATAACTAAGAAAGAGATGATCTAGTTTTAATTCTAAAATTATTTGAGCTCATGGAAGAAGATGAGGAATGATGGAACTTGAAGTACTAAATCCAGTGTGGAGGTGAGTACAGTATTCCAAAATGCAGGCATACTTCGTTTTATTGTGCTTAATTTTATTGCCCTTTGGGGATACAGTTCTTTTTATAAGTTGAAGATTTATGGCAGCTCTGTGTCCAACAAATCTATAGGTATCATTTTTCCAACAGCATTTGCTCACTTTGTCACATTTTGGTAATTTTTGCAATATTTCAAACATTTTCATTGTTATAATATTTGTTATGGTGATCTCTGATCAGTGATCTTTGTTGTTACTATTGTAATTGTTTTAGAGGGCAACAAACTGTGCCCATATAAGACAGTGCACAAACTTAATCGATATGTGTTGTGTGTGTTCTGACTGCTCCACCAACCAAGCCATTCCTGCATCCTTCTCCTTGGGCCTCCCTATTCCCTGAGACACAACAATGTTGGAATTAGGCCAATTTAAAATCCTAGAGTGGCCTCTAAGTGTTCAAGTGAAAGTCAGAGTTACATCTCTCTCTTTAAATCAAAAGCTAGAAATGATTGAGCTTACTGAGAAAGGCATGTCGAAAACCCAAATAGGCCGAAAGCTTGGCCTCTTGCAGCAAACATTTAGCCAAGTTGTGAATGAAAAGGAAAAGTTCATGAAGGAAATTAAAAGCGTTACTCCAGTGAACAAATGATAAAGTGAAAAAGGCTTACTGCTGATATGGAGAAACTGTGAGTATTCTGGATAGAAGATCAAACCAGCCACAACATTCCATTAAGGCAAAACCTAAATCCAGAGCAAGCCCCTAACTCTCTTCAATCCTATGAAAACTGAGAAAGGTGAGGAAGCTGCAGAAGAAAAGTTTGAAGCTATCAGAGGATGGTTCATAAGGTGTAAGGAAAGAAGCCATCTTCGTAACATAAAAGTGCAAGATGAAGCAGCAAGTGCTGATGTAGAAGCTGCAGCAAGTTATCCAGAAGATCTAGCTACAATAATAAACGAAGGTGGGGACTTCCCGGGTGGCGCAGTGGTTAAGAATCCACCTGCCAATGCAAGGGACATGGGTTCGAGCCCTGGTCCGGGAAGATCCCACATGCTGCGAAGCAACAAAGCCCGTGCACCACAACTACTGAGCCTGCGCTCTAGAGCCCGCGAGCCACAACTACTGAGCCTGCGAGCCACAACTACTGAAGCCCGTGTGCCTAGAGCCCGTGCTCTGCAACAAGAGAAGCCACCGCAAGGAGAAGCCTGCACACCGCAATGAAGAGTAGCCCCCGCTTGCCGCAACTAGAGAAAACCCGCTCACAGCAATGAAGACTCAACACAGCCAAAAATAAATAAATAAATAAATTTATTTATTTATTTTTAAAAAACTACCTATAAAATGAAAGTGGTTACAGTAAACAACAGATTTTCAATGTAGATGAAATAGCCTTGTTCTGAAAGAAGATGTCAACCAGGACTTTCATAAGTAGACGAGAGAGGTCAATGCCTGGCTTCAAAGATTCAAGGGATAGGCTGGCGCTCCTGTAAGGAGCTAATGCACCCGGTGACTTTAAGTTGAAGCCAGTGCTCAGTTACCATAGTGAAAATCATAGGGTCCTCAAGAATTATGCTAAATCTACTCTTCCTGTGCTCCGTAAATGGAACAACAAGGCTTGGATGACAAAACATCTGTTTACAACATGGTTTACTGAATATTTTAAGCCCCCTGTTGGGACCTACTGCTTAGAAAAAAAGACTCCTTTCAAAGTATTTACTGCTCATGGACCACACACCTGGTCCCCAGGAGCTCTGATGGACATGTGCAACAAGATTCATGTTGTTTTCATGCCTCTAATATAACATCCATTCTGCAGAGCGTGGATCAAGGAGTCATTTTGACTTTCAAGTTTGATTATTTAAGAAATAACATTTTGTAAAGCCATAGCTGCTATAGAGAGTGATTCCTCTGATGGATCTGGGCAAACTAAATTGAAAAACTTCTGAAAAAGTTTCACCATCCTAAATGCCATGAAGAATATTCATGATTCATGGGAAAAGGTCAAAATATCAACATTAACAAGAGTTTGGAAGAAGTTGATTTCAAGCCTCATGGATGACTTTGAGGTGTTCAAGACAGCAAAGGAAATGACTTCAGATGTGGTAGAAATAGCAAAAGCACTAGAATTCGAAGTGGAGTCTGAAGATGTGAGTGAATTGCTGACATCTCATGATAAAACATGAACAGATGAGGAGTTGCTTCTTATGGATGAGTGAAGAAATTGGTTTCTTGAGATGGAGTCCACTCCTGGTGAAGGTGCTGTGAAGATTGTTGAAATAACAGTAAAGGATTTAGAATATTACATGAACTTAGTAGATAAAGCAGCAGTAGGGTTTGAGAGGTTTGACTCCACTTTTGAAAGAAGTTCTACTGAGGGCAAATGTGAATGCTACAGAGAAATCGTTCCTGAAAGGAAGAGTCAAGTCAATCAATGTGGCAAACTTCATTGTTGTCTTATGTTAAGAAACTGTCACAGCCTCCCCAACCTTCAGCAATCATCACCCTGATTAGTCAGCAGCCATCAGCATGAAGACAAGACCCTCCACCAGCAAAAAGATTATGATTCACTGAAGTCTCAGATGATGATTAGCATATTTTAGCAATAAATTATTTTTTAATGAAGGTATGTACATTTTTAAGACATAATGCTATTGCACACTTAATAGACTACAGCGTAATTTGTATATGCACTGGGAAACCAAAAAAAAATGTGTGGCTCGCTTTATTATGATATTCACTTTACTGGGGTGGTCTGGAACCAAACCTGCTGTCTTTCCAAGGTATGCCTGTAATTCATAAATTTCTACATAAATGCAACAATGATGATCATAAGGAGGTAACAGATTCAAGACCTATTAAGCAAGCAGAAATGACATTTTTTTGTGAACTGTGGGATAGGAGGAAACAGGAAACAACTGGGGAACAGTGGATGGAAGATGAAATACAAAATTATACCCAAATTTTGGGTGTCGGTGAATGTACAAATAATAGGAGGAAAGGGTAGGTGTGATGAAAGTAAGTTGTCTCAGAACATAAAGGATAAGCTTTAGGTGGTGAGAGATTCTAATCTGATGCTCGTAGGAAATGTGAAAGCTGAAGTAAGAGTCCTTAGGAAATGCTGAAGAACAAGGAGTGGGTAAGATTGCCTAAAAGTGATGTTTGATGTCAGAAGGTCACTAAGGATGAAACCCTGAGAAATATTACTATTTAGAACATTGACAACAAGAGGAAAACCATCAAGGAATTGAGAATCAGAGTCCAGGGAGCTAGATGATGATCCAAAGGTAAATTATGACCTGGAAATCAAAGAAGAGGGAGTCCAAAGAGGAAGAATCAAGAATTGGAGAAAATATGAACAAGATGAGGTTATTAAAAAGCTGATTACTTTTGTCAGTAAGCATCCTATTAAGCAGCTGAAAGTTCCATTTTGGAAGTCATAGTGCAAGCTGAATTTCAGTTGTCTAAGAAGTAAAAGAAAAGCTGGAAAGGATGAAAACTAATATAACTCTTTCTAAAAACTTAAAGATGAACAAAGGAGAGCTCTAACAGAGGCAAGACTCTACTCTTTGGAACACTCAATTGACCAACACCCAACAATGAAGATCAAAGCTGTGCTGTGAGCTAAATTAGGTTTACCATCTTCCCTCAAATGATACATCTCAAGCTTTAGGTGAGTTCAGATATTACTTTTGCCTATTAGAAATACCCTAAACGCACATCACTCAGGTTTTAATTAATCTTTCTAAGGCTGTTTTTTTTTTTTTTTAAACATCTTTATTGAAGTATAATTGCCTTACAATGGTGTGTTAGCTTCTGCTTTATAACAAAGTGAATCAGTTATACACATACAATATGTTCCCATATCTCTTCCCTCTTGCATCTCCCTCCCTCCCACCCTCCCCATCCCACCCCTCTAGGTGGTCACAAAGCACCGAGCTGATCTCCCTGTGCTATGCAGTTGCTTCCCACTAGCTATCTATTTTACATTTGGTAGTGTATATATGTCCATGACACTCTCTTACCCTGTCACATCTCACCCCACCCCCTCCTCCCCATATCCTCAAGTCCATTCTCTAGTAGGTCTGTGTCTTTATTCCTGTCTTGCCACTAGGTTCTTCATGGCCTTTTTTTTTTTTTTTTTTTCCTTAGATTCCGTATATATGTGTTAGCATACTGTATTTGTTTTTCTCTTTCTGACTTACTTCACTCTGTATGACAGACTCTAACTCCATCCACCTCATTACAAATACCTCCATTTCATTTCTTTTTATGGCTGAGTAATATTCCATTGTATATATGTGCCACATCTTCTTTATCCATTCATCTGTTGATGGACATTTAGGTTGCTTCCATGTCCTGGCTATTGTAAATAGAGCTGCAATGAATATTTTGGTACATGACACTTTTTGAACTATGGTTTTCTCAGGGTATATGCCCAGTAGTGGGATTGCTGGGTCGTATGGTAGTTCTATTTGTAGTTTTTTAAGGAACCTCCATACCGTTCTCCATAGTGGCTGTATCAATTTACATTCCCACCAACAGTGCAAGAGTGTTCCCTTTCCTCCACACCCTCTCCAGCATTTATTGTTTCTAGATTTTTTGATGATGGCCATTCTGATTGCTGTGAGATGATATCTCATTGTAGTTTTGATTTGCATTTCTCTAATGATTAATGATGTTGAGCATTCTTTCATGTGTCTGTTGGCAATCTGTATATCTTCTTTGGAGAAATGTCTATTTAGGTCTTCTGCCCATTTTTGGATTGGGTTGTTCGTTTTTTTGTTATTGAGCTGCATGAGCTGCTTGTAGATCTTGGAGATTAATCCTTTGTCAGTTGCTTCATTTGCAAATATTTTCTCCCATTCTGATGGTTGTCTTTTGGTCTTGTTTATGGTTTCCTTTGCTGTGCAAAAGCTTTTAAGTTTCATTAGGTCCCATTTGTTTATTTGTGTTCTTATTTCCATTTCTCTGGGAGCTGGGTCAAAAAGAATCTTGCTGTGATGTATGTCATAGAGTGTTCTGCCTATGTTTTCCTCTAAGAGTTTGATAGTGTCTGGCCTCACACTTAGGTCTTTAATCCATTTTGAGTTTATTTTTGTGCATGGTGTCAGGGAGTGTTCTAATTTCATACTTTTACATGTATCTGTCCAATTTTCCCAGCACCACTTATTGAAGAGGCTGTCTTTTCTCCACTGTATATGCTTGCCTCCTTTATCAAAGATAAGGTGACCATATGTGTGTGGGTTTATCTCTGGGCTTTCTATCCTGTTCCATTGATCTATATTTCTGTTTTTGTGCCAGTACCAAACTGTCTTGATTACTGTAGCTTTGTAATATAGTCTGAAGTCAGGGAGCCTGATTCCCCCAGCTCCATTTTTCATTCTCAAGATTGCTTTGGCTATTCGGGGTCTTTTGTGTTTCCATACAAATTGTGAAATTTTTTGTTCTAGTTCTGTGAAAAATGCCAGTGGTAGTTTGATAGGGATTGCATTGAATCTGTAGATTGCTTTGGGTAGTAGAGTCATTTTCACAATGTTGATTCTTCCAATCCAGGAACATGGTATATCTCTCCATCTATTTGTATCATCTTTAATTTCTTTCATCAGTGTCTTATAATTTTCTGCATACAGGTCTTTTGTCTCCTTAGGTAGGTTTATTCCTAGATATCTTATTCTTTTTGTTGCAATGGTAAACGGGAGTGTTTTCTTAATTTCACTTTCAGATTTTTCGTCATTAGTGTATAGAAATGCAAGAGATTTCTGTGCATTAATTTTGTATCCTGCTACTTTACCAAATTCATTGATTAGCTCTAGGAGTTTTCTGGTAGCATCTTTAGGATTCTCTATGTATAGTATCATGTCATCTGCAAATAGTGACAGCTTTACTTCTTCTTTTCCGATTTGGATTCCTTTTATTTCTTTGTCTTCTCTGATTGCTGTGGCTAACACTTCCAAAACTATGTTGAATAATAGTGGTGAGAGTGGGCAACCTTGTCTTGTTCCTGATCTTAGTGGAAATGGTTTCAGTTTTTCACCATTGAGGACAATGTTGGCTGTGGGTTTGTCATATATGGCCTTTATTATGTTGAGGAAAGTTCCCTCTATGCCTACTTTCTGCAGGGCTTTTATCATAAATGGGTGTTGAATTTTGTCGAAAGCTTTCTCTGCATCTATTGAGATGATCATATGGTTTTTCTCCTTCAATTTGTTAATATGGTGTATCACATTGATTGATTTGTGTATATTGAAGAATCCTTGCATTCCTGGGATAAACCCCACTTGATCATGGTGTATGATCCTTTTAATGTGCTGTTGGATTCTGTTTGCTAGTATTTTGTTGAGGATTTTTGCATCTATGTTCATCAGTGATATTGGCCTGTAGTTTTCTTTCTTTGTGACATCTTTGTCTGGTTTTGGTATCAGGGTGATGGTGGCCTCGTAGAATGAGTTTGGGAGTGTTCCTCCCTCTGCAATATTTTGGAAGAGTTTGAGAAGGATAGGTGTTAGCTCTTCTCTAAATGTTTGATAGAATTCACCTGTGAAGCCATCTGGTCCTGGGCTTTTGTTTGTTGGAAGGTTTTTAATCACAGTTTCAATTTCAGTGCTTGTGATTGGTCTGTTCATATTTTCTATTTCTTCCTGGTTCAGTCTCGGCAGTTTGTGCATTTCTAAGAATCTGTCCATTTCTTCCAGGTTGTCCATTTTATTGGCATAGAGTTGCTTGTAGTAATCTCTCATGATCGTTTGTATTTCTGCAGTGTCAGTGGTTACTTCTCCTTTTTCATTTCTAATTCTATTGATTTGAGTCTTCTCCCTTTTTCTCTTGATGAGTCTGGCTAATGGTTTATCAATTTTGTTTATCTTCTCAAAGAACGAGCTTTTAGTTTCATTGATTTTTGCTATTGTTTCCTTCATTTCTTTTTCATTTATTTCTGACCTGATCTTTATAATTTCTTTCCTTCTGCTGGCTTTGGGGTTTTTTTGTTCTTCTTTCTCTAATTGCTTTAGGTGCAAGGTTAGGTTGTTTATTCGAGATGTTGCCTGTTTCTTGAGGTAGGCTTGTATTGCTATAAACTTCCCTCTTAGCACTGCTTTTGCTGCGTCCCATAGTTTTTGGGTCGTCGTATCTCCATTGTCATTTGTTTCTAGGTATTTTTTGATTTCCCCTTTGATTTCTTCAGTAATCACTTCGTTATTAAGTAGTGTATTGTGTAGCCTCCATGTGTTTGTATTTTTTACAGATCTTTTCCTGTAATTGATATCTAGTCTCATGGCGTTGTGGTCGGAAAAGATACTTGATACGATTTCAATTTTCTTAAATTTACCAAGGCTTGATTTGTGACCCAAGATATGATCTATCCTGGAGAATGTTCCATGAGCACTTGAGAAAAATGTGTATTCTGTTGTTTTTGGGTGGAATGTCCTATAAATATCAATTAAGTCCATCTTGTTTAATGTATCATTTAAAGCTTGTGTTTCCTTATTTATTTTCATTTTGGATGATCTGTCCATTGGTGAAAGTGGGGTGTTAAAGTCCCCTACTATGATTGTGTTGCTGTCGATTTCCCCTTTATGGCTGTTAGTATTTGCCTTATGTATTGAGGTGCTCCTATGTTGGGTGCATAAATATTTACAATTGTTATACCTTCCTCTTGGATCGATCCCTTGATCATTATATAGTGTCCTTCTTTGTCTCTTGTAATAGTCTTTATTTTAAAGTCTATTTTGTCTGATATGAGAATTGCTACTCCAGCTTTCTTTTGATTTCCATTTGCATGGAATATCTTTTTCCATCCCCTCACTTTCAGTCTGTATCTGTCTCTAGGTCTGAAGTGGGTCTCTTGTAGACAGCATATATATGGGTCTTGTTTTTGTATCCATTCAGCCAGCCTGTGTCTTTTGGTGGGAGCATTTAATCCATTTACATTCAAGGTAATTATCGATATGTATGTTCCTATTCCCATTTCTTAAATGTTTTGGGTTTGTTATTGTAGGTGTTTTCCTTCTCTTGTGTTTCTTGCCTAGAGAAGTTCCTTTAGCATTTGTTGTAAAGCTGGTTTGGTGGTGCTGAACTCTCTCAGCTTTTGCTTGTCTGTAAAGGTTTTAATTTCTCCATCACATCTGAATGAGATCCTTGCTGGGTAGAGTAGTCTTGGTTGTAGGTTTTTCTCCTTCATCACTTTAAGTATATCCTGCCACTCCCTTCTGGCTTGCAGAGTTTCTGCTGAAAGATCAGATGTTAACCTTATGGGGATTCCCTTGTGTGTTATTTGTTGTTTATCCCTTGCTGCCTTTAATATGTTTTCCTTATATTTAATTTTTGACAGTTTGATTAATATGTGTCTTGGCGTGTTTCTCCTTGGGTTTATCCTGTATGGGACTCTCTGTGCTTCCAGGACTTGATTAACTATTTCCTTTCCCATATTAGGGAAGTTTTCAACTATAATCTCTTCAAATATTTTCTCAGTCCCTTTCTTTTTCTCTTCTTCTTCTGGACCCCTATAATTCGAATGTTGGTGCGTTTAATGTTGTCCCAGAGGTCTCTGAGACTGTCCTCAGTTCTTTTCATTCTTTTTTCTTTATTCTGCTCTGTGGTAGTTATTTCCATTTTATCTTCCAGGTCACTTATCCTTTCTTCTGCCTCAGTTATTCTGCTATTGATCCCATCTAGAGTATTTTTAATTTCATTTATTGTGTTTTTCATCATTGCTTGGTTCCTCTTTAGTTCTTCTACATCCTTGTTAAATGTTTCTTGCATTTTGTCTATTCTATTTCCAAGATTTTGGATCATCCTTACTATCGTTATTCTGAATTCTTTTTCAGGTAGACTACCTATTTCCTCTTCATTTGTTAAGTCTGGTGTGTTTTGACTCTGCTCCTTCATCTGCTGTGTGTTTTTCTGTCGTCTCATTTTGCTTATCTTACTGTGTTTGGGGTCTCCTTTTCACAGGCTGCAGGTTCGTAGTTCCCGTTGTTTTTGGTATCTGTCCCCAGTGGCTAAGGTTGGTTCAGTGGGTTGTGTAGGCTTCCTGGTGGAGGGAACTAGTGCCTTAGCTCTGGTGGCTGAGGCTGGATCTTGTCTTTCTGGTGGGCACGTCCACGTCTGGTGGTGTATTTTGGGGTGTCTGTGGCCTTATTATGATTTTAGGCAGCCTTTCTGCTAATGGATGGGGCTGTGTTCCTGTCTTGCTAGTTGTTTGGCATAGGGTGTCCAGCACTGTAGCTTGCTGGTCGTTGAGTGAAGCGGGGTCTTGATGTTGAGATGGAGATCTCTGAGAGATTTTTGCCGTTTGGTATTACGTGGAGCTGGGTGGTCTCTTGTGGACCAGTGTCCTCAAGTTGGCTCTCCCACCTCAGAGGCACGGCCCTGATGCCTGGCTGGAGCACCAAGAGCCTTTCGTCCACACGGCTCAGAGTAAAAGGGAGAAAAAATAGAAAGAAAGAAAGAAAGAGGCTATAATATAGTGAAGTAAAATAAAGCTATTATAAAGCAAAGCTATACAGACAAAAATCTCACCCAGAAGCATATACATATACACTCACAAAAAAAAAAGGAAAAGGAGAAAAATTAATATAGCCTGTTCCCAAAGTCCACCTCCTGAATTTGGGATGATTCGTTGTCTATTCAGGTATTCAACAGATGCAGGCACATCAAGTTGTTTGTGGAGTTTTAATCCGCTGCTTCTAAGGCTGCTGGGAGAGATTTCCCCTTCTCTTCCCTGTTCGCACAGCTCCTGGGGTTCAGCTTTGGATTTGGACCCGCCTCTGCGTGTAGGTCGCCTGAGGGCGTCTATTCCCCGCCCAGACAGGACGGGGTTAAAGGAGCAGCTGCTTCGGGGGCTCTGGCTCACCCAGGCCGCGGGGAGGGAGGGGTACGGATGCGGGGCGAGCCTGCGGCGTCAGAGGCCGGCGTGACGTTGCACCAGCCTGAGGCGCGCCGTGTGTTCTCCCGGGGAAGTTGTCCCTGGATCCCGGGACCCTGGCAGTGGCGGGCTGCACAGGCTCCCGGGAGGGGCGGTGTGGAGAGTGACCTGTGCTCGCACCCAGGCTTTTTGGAGGCGGCAGTCTAAGGCTGTTTTTAAAAGTTGAAGAAACATCCCTCATATAAAGTCCATAGACATCCCTAAGGTTAGCTTCATATTATCTTCGAATAATACATTAAAAGTAGAGTTTTCAATGAAATTGAACATTTCAAAAGCCTTTAATCTTGGAAGTGGATGTGAATCAAAATTTAATGGCTTAAGGTTGGGCTAGAAATAGGTTGATTTAGGGTCAAGGGGAAGGAAGCCTTTGTAAATCAACTGAGTAGCATAGTAACATAGAAATGAAGTATGGTTCATTTATAGCTACTCAAAAACATGCACTCTATCACCATGATTCAAGAGAAAATTTCTTCAAAAGGATTTACATTATATAATGCAATTTATCTAAAGAACGGAAATCCATATTGTAGTGAAAATGGTGACAAAACACCTAGTATTTGTATAATGATCTACACATTTCCATAGCTTTCAATTCAAAATCTCCTGTGCACACATGAAAATAAATCACAAAAGCTTTAAATAATGTGTGATTACATATGACTTTTTAAAATAAATAAAATTGCATTTAGTGATAAAGAATTTTAATATAATCATTTAGAAGTATCCAAAATAAGCTGTAGTTAGTAAACTACTCTATTATAAATTACAATTAACTCAAGAACTATATTCAAGGAAAGATTTATTGTCCTGACATACTCCTTATAAGAAACCACAGAGGAGCAAAATTACAGAACAAAGCAAAGGTCAACTCCAGCAAATCAGTTGAAAATGGAGAAAAGCAGTACCGTTTGGCACCAGATCAATAGCCTCAGGGGCTGGACAGTTCTAGGAGAAATGTTCCCAGTAATCACAAGTTCTGAACATGAGTACAAGCTGGTCTGCATTAGGATCATAGTTCAATGTATAGGAATGGACTTGGAGTGCTCCTAAACACAATATAAGTTTCATGTACATTGAAATGAGTGTGAACTTAATGGAAACTTTTTTTTGTTTTTAATTAATTTATTATTTTATTTATTATTTATTTTTGGCTGAGTTGGGTCTTTGTTGCTGCACACGGGCTTTCTCTAGTTGCGGCAAGCGGGGGCTACTCTTCGTTGCGGTGCACGGGCTTCTCATTGTGGTGGCTTCTCTTGTTGCGGAGCATGGGCTCTAGGCATGCAGGCTTCAGTAGTTGTGGCTCGCGGGCTCTAGAGCGTGGGCTCACTAGTTGTGGTGCACGGGTTTAGTTGCTCCGCGGCATGTGGGATCTTCCCGGACCAGGGCTTGAACTCGTGTCCCCTGCATTGGCAAGCGGATTCCTAACCACTGCACCACCAGGGAAGCCCCAATGGGAACTCTTGACTAGTGAATTATATTAAATCTTTCAGCAAGCAATAAGAAGGAGCATTTTCCCATTACATAATTTGATTATTTTCATGTCAATATTTTATCTTTAAAACTGGATGACTGGGTTGACTGACCCTAACATTGTTGCGAAGACATGGAAAACAGGCTGATTTCACCAGGGACTTTCAGGTAGGCAATTCTTGCTTGCAGTTATTAGAAATTAGGATCTAGCCCTCAACTCTAATAGACCCAAGTCTCGGTATTATCACACTGTAAATTCATGAAGCTTACTGTTGATCTGGTTATATAATGTATTCATTGATTTATACTAAAATATAAGGTATGAAACAAGTCTAGAATACTATGTAAAATCTATTGTTTTAACTGTAAGAAAGTCTATTGTTTTAACTGAAAGAAAAATAATTATGAGTGATTAAATGTTATTAACATAAAAGTTTAGTAGCTTAAACCTATTCATTGACCTCTACACGTCTCATTCAGATAATATTTTCTAAATGCAGATCTGAATATAACAAACCTGTTTATAATCCTTCAAAATTCTTCATTGCTCTAAAAAATATTGGCCCAAACTCTTGACCAGTTGATCAAGCAAAACTGAATTTATTGGACTTACTATCTTCATGGAGAACACAAAAATATAATAGTTTTATCTCATTATCAGAATTTATGACTCAATGCTTACAGGGTTTTATGACCTAGGCTCAGTGATTTAAAACAGATTATCCAAGATAGAGGACTGGTTGGAATTGAGAGTTTATAACAAAATGGCTTTGTATTGGTGGAAAAGCCTTAATAAGCAAAATGTTAATATGGGCAGATAAGCCAATTTAGCGTTTTCATAGTCCAGTCTTCCAGGAACAAATATTTCCTGGAGCATGGAGCTAAGTTATTTTATTGCTTACAAGTATTATTTAGCACAGAAATAGGTGCATTCATTTGATCCCCAAATTATTTAGCACAGACAAAAAACATGGTTGGCTCCAAAATTGTTTAGCATGTTGGTTGAAATTCTCCATGTATTTTTGGTCATTCTTTAGACTAAGCTGCATGGTAAGTCGTTTCCATCACAGAATATGATCAATATAGTTCAGTATCATTGTCTGATATCTCAGGGTCATATGTGGAGTTATTGACAGTACTGTTCCAACCTTCATAAGTGTCAGATTTTCTTGTCCTTCTTTGGAAGTGAATTTGTTGCATCATTGAGAGGACAGTGATTGTAGAGCAGCAATAAAGATTCTAGAAAATGCATATTTGAATAATACAATACAAATATTAAAAGAAAGATGATTATAGTTTGCTGTTGATTTCCATAAAAAGAACCAAGAGTGCTAAATTTAAACCAATAGAACTGATTCCATTCCTAATCTAATAACCTGTAGACTAGATACAAGGACTTCAGTTTTTTTGACTGTCTGGCCTATGGCAATGATTGTCATATAAAACGTCTCTTTGTGGTTGCTTTCAGCTACTCAGATAAGATAGTGGTTTTAACATCAAAAGAAGCTGAGTTGCTCCTCAAGAAGTAAAATCTCAACAGTCTGGTTAAGTTTATGGTGCAGCCAAATCAAAAGCAAACAATAGCCAAGTATTGCACTCATACAGAAGAAGGCAAAATGAATGAGAAAGCAATATTAAAACTAAAGACGTCATCAATTTCACAATTAAGCAATAAAATACAGCATATATTTTAGAAACCTTAACCAAAGAGTCAGAAAAGTAAGGAAGAAAAGCATGAAGATTAAAACATTACAATTTGTGTCTCTTGCAAATCTCATTCTTTGTTTCTTCGGTGACAGCCATCTAATTCTTAATAGGCTTCTTGATTAAAATTTTGGGGGCATATATTAATCTTTTAGGGCTACTATTACAAAGTACCATAGACTGGATGTCTTAAACAGGGAATGTTAATTTTCTCACAATTCTAGAAGCCAGAAGTCTGAGATCTAGGTGCCAGCAAAATTGGTTCCTACTGAGGATTATGTTGGAAGGATCCTTCCAGACCTCTCTCTTTAGCTTGTAGATGGTTGTCTTCTCCTTGTGTCTTCGTGTTGTTTCCCCTTTGTTTGTGCCTGTATTCAAATTTTCTTATAAAGACAACACTAATATTAAATTATGGCCCACCTAATTACCTCATTTTAACTTAATCACTCAAGTAAAGACTATCTCCAAAAGCAGTCACATTCTGAGGTACTGTGGGTTAGGACTTAAACATATGAATTATTGGGGAGGGGAGCACAGTTCAAACCATAACATTTTACCCTCGAACTCCCCAAATTCATGTCCTTCTCATATCCAAAGTAAGTTTACCCTATCCCAAAGTCACCAAATTCTGGTCTCATTCTGTCAAGTCTTAGTCCAAAATCTCATCTGAAATATCACCTAAATCAGGTCTGGGTGAGACTTGAGTTATGATTCAGCCTGAGCTGTGAACCTGTGAAACCAGACAATAAATTATGTGCTTCCAAAATATAATAGTTGGACAGGCATAGGGTAGACAATCCCATTCCAAAAGAGATACATCATAAAGAAAAAAGGGATCACAGGTTCCAAGCAAGTCTGAAACATAGGAGGGCAAATACACTATTAGATTTTTTATTCTTTATGGACAATTTTTAGAGTACTTTAAGGTTCAGCAAAATTGAGAAGGAGGTAGACAGATTTCCCCTATACTTTCTGTCCCCATACATACATAATCTCCCCAATTATCAACACCCCTCACCAGAGTGGTACATTTGTCACAATTTATAAGCCTATACAGACACATCATATTCACTCAGATTTATAGTTTATATTATGGTCCACTCTTGGTGATGTATATTCTGTGGGTTTGGACAGATTTATAATGACATGTATTCACCATTACAGTATCATACAAAATAGTTTTAGTGCCCTAAAAATCCTCTGTGCTCACCTATTCATCCCTCTTCCCCAACTAATCCCCAACAACCACTGATTTTTGTTTTTACTGTCTCCATATTTTTCCCTCTTCCAAAATACATTAGAGTTGAAATCATACAGTATATAGCCTTTTCAGATTGACTGTCTTCATTTAGTAATATACATTTACGTTTCTTCCATGTCTTTTCATGTCTTGATAGCTCATTTCTGTTTAGCACTAAATAATATTCCATTGTTAATGTACCACAGTTTATCCATTCACATTCTTTAGGACATCTTTGTTTCCTCCAAGTTTTGGCAATTATAAATAAGGCTGCTATAAACATTTGTGTGCAGGTTTTTGTGTGGCCATAAATTTTCCACTCCATTACGTAAATATAAAGGAGCATACTCGCTGAATCATATGGCAAGAGTATGTTCAGTATTGTAAAACACCGTCAAACTGCCTTCCAAAGTGACATTACCATTTTGCATTCCCACCAGCAATGGATAAGAGTTCCTGTTGCTCCACATCCTTGCCAGTATTTAGTGTTGTCAGTGTTCCTGCTTTTGGCCATTCTAATAGGTGTGTAGTAGTATCTCATTGTTGTTTTAATTTGCATTTCATTGATGACATTTCATATGTTTTTTGCCAACTGTATATCTTCTTTGGTTAGGTCTCTCTTTAGGTCTTTGGCCCATTTTTTTAACGGTGTTGTTTATTTTCTTATTACTGAATTTTAGAGTTCTTTGCATATTTTTATAACAGTCCTTTATCAGCTGTGTTTTCACAAATACATTCTTATGGTTTGCCTCTTCATTTTCTTGACATTTTCTTTCAAAGAGCAGACGTTTTCTATTTTAATGAAGTCCAGCTTATCAATTATTTCTTTGCTTTTTGGTCTAGAAACTCTTCCAGAAAGAAAGATAATATCATCTTGAGGTTCATCTCATTTGTTCTCCTTCTGTCAAGGATCACAGTTCTGTACTACTTTTGTCCAATTTCTGAATACACTTATGTGACATATTTTATGAAGCTTTCTTTTCATGTTCAATGAAAGCTTCACTCCATAAATTTTAGTCCATCTATCCTAGTTGTCTAGAAAGAGAAGGATTTGGAAATCACTGCCTTTGGCAAGTTAAAACCCCTCCCCAATTTTATCAATTCTTCATCTTTTAAGACCTTTTGCACTGACTTGATTTTATTCATTAGGTCACCTGCATCATTGGTTTGAACATTTGCAAATAAAGAACATGATATTGATTGTCCCATGTAAAGATGGGAGAGAAGCAAGAGCAGAATAGGAGCATCTCTTTTCATATGTTTTTCTCCCACAACTGGACCAGAAACCTCTTGCCCAAGATTAATACTACTGGTCTACTTATATACTAGTTTGACAGCACTCTCCACTCACTAATTTCTTCTTATTTTGATCCCACCACCTTACCTCCTGTAGTTCTCTGGGACCTAGTGGAATGAGTCAACCATGCATTCTGTCACAGTAGGAACCTGAAACAAAACTGAATTAATGAATGAGAAATCTTACCCACAAGTGTCTGTCTGCACGCTATGCTTGCTCTTTTCAAAATTAGCACCTCCCACACCTCAGAAGCATTCTCAGTTCTTCCATTCCTGTTCTGTGCCCCAGAGGCTTACCCCAAGACATTGCATTTCTTAGGCTCCTGTGTTCCTTTGTTTGCTAGTATGCTACTGTGTTCAGCCGATGGGAGACACTGATAGGAGATAGGAAGGAGAGAGACAATGAAATGTTGGGATAGTTCTCCTCTTTCTCTCTGCTCTGGGCCATGTTTACACAGTGGCTGAATCTCTTTTGGACTAATTTTATTTTCTATTGACCACTAGTCCATGGTTCCATATCTCCCTGGATTCCAAAAGCATAATTTCCCACATTTATTTCTTTAGTCTTAGGGTAATAACAACTTTTAGCTATTGCTAGTCTGGTTTTGCTTCAACATCCCTTATTGGGTGACTTAACTTTTCCCACATGTCTGAAAGTTGTTCTTTTACTATAACTATACTCTCTTGAATTATCTGCATGGGTTTCTATTTTCTAATGGGACCATGACAGATACTTATACGTCATGTAAGATTCTATCTTTAAAGGGGGTTAAGAAAGCAGAAGCCTGTTTTTGGTAGACTTAGAGAAAGAACACTGTGGCAGGGAACCATGGTTATGTCCTTAAGTGATTCTGAGGTTCTGGCTGCAGTTCACTAATCTCCTTTATGCTTTTCATTTGTTTTAACTCAACCCATTTATTCACTCTTCAAGAGATTTGCATTAGCTGTGCCTTCTACCTCCATCATTTTTTTTTCCAGTTTTTTTTTTTTGGTTGTTTTTTTGTTTGTTTTTGTGGCTAGCTCCTCTTCATTCCCTAGGTTTCAGGTCAGATCATTTTCTCAGGAAAGCCTTCCCTGATCCTTCTATATGCAGAAGCATCTACCCCTGTCATTCTCTACTACATACACCTGTTCATTTTCGTATCTCATTTATAATTTCCTTCCTTTTCCATTTGTGTTTCCTTATTTATTAGTCATCTCTCATTATCTTTTGAAGATGCATAGTTCATGAGAGCAGAGTCCTTCCTTTATGTTCTTATTGAACATTAAATTCCTAGCATCTAAAATGTAGAGCCAGCCACATATTCATTGTTCAGTGAGAACAGTAATGCTTCAGGGAACAAGGAAATAAAATGTTTGAGAAGGACAGTTATTCCCAACCCATGCTTATATTTTGGGAAGAAACTCTTTAAGTATTATCTACTTTAAGAGCATCAGAAAACTGTTTATGTCCTTTATTAGTGACAGTGAGGCTCCTTTAAGTGGCAAAGAAGACAAGAATCTGCAGGCTGAACCACAGGTGTGAAGACAAGAAAATCTGCTATTGATGTTAATGTAATGTTAGCATCATTTGTACCCACAGTTTGGTGAGATATGAAGGCATGAATTGCACACTCTTAAATGTTAATTTTGGCATCCAGTTTAAATAAAAATAGGATAACTTTAAGGCCCATTAATTTTATTCATGGATAATTTCTGCTCATTTTAATTATGATATCCAAAAATCACATACAGATTTTAGATTGCATTATTTAAGTGAATTTTCCTTATTAGAACTCAGATAAAATACTTATATTCCTTTTCTCAGAATAAGTAACAAGTAGAATTAGAAATACCTCTTTATGCTGGGTACAGACCTTCGAAACAGAGATGAATTAGTCTCTCTGCTATCTAGTCCCTGAGCTCTATTTAAAATGATCAAATGTACTTATGATCACAGAAAATCTCCAGTGCGGTTTTGTAGTCCATCAGTGCACAAAATCAGCATTTTTTCAATTAGCATAAAAGACTGAGTGGCTGCACAAATTTATCTAGTAAGAGGAAGATGACTGAATTAGTAAGAAAGCTGGTCTCTTGTGGGGGAAGCCAGCTCAGTAGATGACATTAACTTCTTTTTTATTTTCTATTTTCATATCACTGCATAGTGAATTGAATAAGTGAGTTGAGATATTGAAACAAACCCATACTAAAGGTATTTGTCTAATGAAATTTAAAACTGGAATGTACCTGAATAGTACTTTTATTCTTTCTCTCACCTTGAATATGCTATAAAATGGGCTGTGCCTCCATATTCTACATTAAGAAGTAGGATTTAGTGGGAAAAGTGCTAAGGGATTTGGATAAGAAGTTCCGTAGTTTGACATACTCTATTTTCATTGCCAGGTCAGCACAGTTATATTGTGCATGCAATCCTGGTAGACTTACAAGGAGAATTTAATGATTACATCTTAAATGTTACATCCAGAAGGATTTATAAGTGGTGCTAAAACTGTGGCCTCTGTAATACATCCATAACTTACATTCATATAGGAGATTAGAAAACCACCACTGTCCTGAATAGCTGTCTTTTAGAAAATAGCAACTAGAAGACTTTTTTTGTCAGGCTTTCTCTTTGCCCAAGTAATAAAATTCACAAGCAGCTTTTTTATGCACTGCCATTAATAGCCCTTTAAGTTTCATATAGAATCTCCATTTTCCCCCTATTTTCCTCTCACAGTACCCAGATAAATTTCCCCTTCAGTTGTTTCTCACTTTTTCTCTATCTATGCTCCTTGTATTCTAGTACCACTGAAAAATGAATAATTGTTGTTAGATTTACCCACTCCTCTTTTTACTCTAGATTAGAACAGGGATACTCACACACAAAGACTATGGTGATCCAATACACGCAATTCTCAGCAGTGAACAATAGGCACAGTTCTAGTAAGAAGACCATCAAGGAAGTTTGGCAACACAAAGCCATGAAGGCCTTACAAGAGACATCAATGAGAAGATAAAAGGAGGAAACTGGAAAATTTGGCAGATATATGGATGATGAAATCATTATAATACAATGGGAACTCACTTGAATGGTGGGAATTAGCCTTTGAGAGATGCTGTAGGAGGTACAGTGAACCAATCATAACCTCTGGATATGGAATGAATGGCATATTTGGTAGAAGAGGTAGATAATGAGATTAAGTTGAGGAGGAGATGAAGCATTTGAGGGCGATACAATGCTAATTCCTATCCATTCAAATGAGTCTCCAAATTTCACCTTGTATTTTCCTAAGGCAATCAATAAGGAAATGAAGACTGAAGGAGGATGGGTATGATGCATTAGTGAGAGTTCAGTTAGAAAAAAGGAAGCTACCCTAGCTACTTCAACAGAGAGAATTCAATATAAGAAATTCATTAAACAGATATTGGAGAACTTAAACAAAATAGGACATAACAAAGTAAGTAGGAGTAATAAATGAGAAAATGGGTATTGCCTTCAGAGATGGGGGAAAACGTTGGAGTTTTCAGAACCTAGAGGCCAAGAGTAGAATCCACATAAATCTGAGAATCAGACATGTGAAAGGGAGTGCCAGCCACTACGGCAGCAAACCAGGAGAAGTCTTGTAGACAACCATTCAGACCTCCAAACAACTAATGACTTCAGGAGCTGAAAATAAGGGTCCCACAGAGCCATGGCTGAGACCTTCTAAGGAGATGGCACCATCTGTTGGTGCTGGCATCATATCTGTTCAGAGGAGAGCTCTTGCAGAGCTGGCAGTGATCCTCATCCTAGTAACTCCCTGGGGGCGGATGTGGTATGGGGGTGGGAAGGGGGGTGAGAAGGATGGTCTGGAAAGAGCAAAACTGTGCTGGCCATTGGAAACCATTGCTGCAGCCAGGGTGAAGCAGCACTGATGAAGTGACTCTGATAGGGACAAGCGGCAAACTGAAATCAGCAAGTCCCCTCTTTCTCCCTCCAGTGCCTGTACTGAAAAAGCATAAGAGGACTCTATCCACATGACAAAGGATGATAGATTGTAGAATCCCCACCCAGCGTCTAAAAGTAGAGTGTAAAAGTATGGATTTAAAGCGGAGTCAAATAGCTTCATAACCAGCATGACTAGGACACAGAATTTCAAAGTCTAATTAGGACTCCTAACCCTGAGAAATGTCCTTTATGGCTCAGTGTTTGAAAGAGATAAAGCAACATTTGGCTGCAGATTAGCTGCAGAGAGAGTCAGCTAAGTAGCGATAATTAAGCACTAAATAAGCTAATATAATAATGGACTTTACCGTGAGCTACTTTATAAGCCCATCTTTAAAACCTGCTCTCCCTAGAAGGGATGGGGGCAGAGGCAAACACTAAAACCTGAGGAGTGAGAGTGATATACTAAGGATGGCCACATATTGCTGACTCCTCCATCCATAGGTAGACTGTTCCCCTCCCTTGAATCTGGGCTGGCCTGAACGATTTGGCCAACCAAATGCATCAGCAGTGACATTCTGGGACACTTGAAGCAAGGACATAAGACTCTTTCTAGTTTCCACCCAGGCCTCACTGTCTCAGGGATCTCTGAAACGTCACATAAGAAGTCTGACTACAACACTGGAGAGGCTTCTTGTAGGTCCTCTGCCGAGGCACAAAACATCTCGCATACTCCTGACCAGCCCCTCAGCCCGCTGAAGGACACTTGGTGACATCTGTTGACAGCATGTGGAATGTCTGAATTCATGACCCACAAAATGATGAGATGATAGGATAAAATGATCATTGTTTTAAGCTAGTAAATTTGGGGATAGTTTATATGCAGCAATAGATGGTGGGACAGATACACATAAGATCGGAGATATGCAGAATTACTGTGAGAGTTTTGTGAGAGGCAGAATTTCTGTGAGAGGCAACATATGCGGTATAGAGTACTAGGTTTCCACTTTACTCCAAACAGCCTTTTCCACATTATTCTTGAAAGGAGAGCAGACACTAAAATGGGAGGAAATGATAGAAAGCAAGTGGCATACAGTAAATAAAAGAAACCCAAAGAAAAAATAACATAAAAGAATCTATTTCTCAGTATTCTCAGGGGAAAATGGACTCAGAATCAAGAGAGAAATGTGAGGCACTAAAATGGCAGAAAGAATAGGAAAAACAATGTAAAAACTGAAAGTAATTGTCTAATTTTTTAAGATACAGAATGAAAGGTTTCTGATTTATTGTAGGATAAAAACATTTGTGGAAGACCAATATTTCTGGAAGAAACAACTTCAAAATTGGGATAATGATTTTTTAAAAATCTATGTAGTGGCATCAGAAATTGGAGCCAACAAGGACTAGAGGGGCAGAGATCACAAGGTGGGGATGACTTACGAGAAGCAGCTAATGATCTATACAGCTTTTTACCTGGAAACAATTGGTGATACAGAAACTGCAGGGTGAGAGATTTAACATAAGCCTAAAAGCTCTGAGAAAGTGGAGGAGGGATTTTTTTTTTTTTTTTTTTTTTGCAGTCTTACAGTTCAAGGAAGATAGATTAAAACATAGGATCTTTCCAGAGTGTGTCCCTGATGAAACTTTAGGCTCTTAAGTGAAAGCCCTGTACTATACCCTAGGAAAAGGAGCAAACCAGATATAAAAAGAGCCTTACACTAAATGCAACCCAGCTTCAACTCATATCAGTCCCTGACTGGATAAATATGATCAGTTCCCCACTTTCTCTGGCTAGCAGTGAAAAAAGAGTGAGACCTCTCTAGAAAAAGATAATGTCATAATGTGCAAAGTCATTAAACATATACTTCAGTTCAGCTACTGAATTATTTTGATGAGATTTCATGTTTTTATTTTAGCTTCAAAATACCATCTGTGGAGGGAACACTATAAAGTGGTCACTCATGGTCCCTGTCTCGTGGTGATAATGCCTTTGTGTAATTCTTTCCCCTTCCTGGACCTTCACCTTTCTTGAACCAAGAGAATATCACAAAGCCTCTGGAATTCTGCTCCCTTGATTATGCTATGTTAAATAACACTCTGTCTTGCTAGCAGTTTCTCTCTAGTGACTCCTCTTGCTGGTTTGAAGAAGTAAGCCACCATGTGGCAAGGAACTGTAATGGAATAGTACTCAACCATAAAAAGAATGAAATTTTGCAACAACATGGATGGACTTGGAGGGTATTTTGCTTAGTGAAAAAAAAGTCAGACAGATAAAGACAAATACTGCATGTTTTCACTTGTATACGGAATCTAAAAATAAAGCAAATGAATTAATATTACAAAATCAAAATAGACTGATATATACAGAGAACAAACTAGTGGTTACCAGTGAGGAGAGGGGGAGAGAGAGGGGGAGGATAGGAGAAGGGGATTAAGAGATACATAATACTAGGTATAAAATAAATAAGATACAAGAATGTAATAAACAGCACAGGACATATAGCCAATATTTTATAATAACCGTATATGGAGTATAATCTATAGAAATATTCAATCACTATGTTGTACACCTTAACTAATATAACTTTCTAAATCAACTATACTTCAATAGAAAAAGTAAAACTAAATTAAAGTAAATCAATCAGTAGATAAAAAAGAGGAGGTCAGAGCCTAGAATTGGGAATAAGTCTCCCAATAGCCACATAAACTTGGAGGAGTACCCCAAGCTATAGAAGGGAACTGAGCCAACACCTTGACTGAAGCCTTGTCAGACCCTAAGCAGTAGGAAGACAACTGCTCAAAATAAACAAACAAAAATAATACCAAAAAATAAAAGAAAAAATGCAACTCCCTTGTTACTGACCAGGACTTTCAAGGAATTTTTATTCTAAACTGCAACCCCGGGAATGTAGCTTAAAGATTAGAATAAAAAGGGTGATATACAGTAAATCATAAATGCACTCATTTGATCCTCATCTCACCTTAAATTTACAATTTCTTAAACTTTCAGGATAGAAAAGAAAATATTCACAGTTGGCTTGGGATCTACTGATTAATATATTTCCCTAAAGATACTAGTATACCAAGGAGAATATGTATTACTAAGTCTTCATATGTAATTCTTCAAATATAAATAATCACTCTACATTCACATAAAACATTCTATTTATATTAATGCCATCTTTTAAAAATGACTATGTTTATTCTTCGTGCTTAT
This sequence comes from Balaenoptera musculus, assembly GCF_009873245.2. Lineage (NCBI taxonomy): Eukaryota > Metazoa > Chordata > Mammalia > Artiodactyla > Balaenopteridae > Balaenoptera > Balaenoptera musculus. The sequence goes on along the minus strand of NC_045796.1, from coordinate 56,800,516 downwards.
ACTATTTCTGATGGTTGCTAATTTCCTCAAATACTGTTTTCATTACAACATGAAAAAATATGTAGTTACTAGCAGAAGTGATTTTACTAGGATTTTAAATATGTTCTGAAGTGACAAGATTATTTAAATGAATGAAGAAAGCAGATGAATTAAAAGCTTTGTTTGGTAGTTTATACCATCAACTGATTTCAGTATCAAAATTAAACACAGAAGAATGGATAATATAAGATTATACCTGTTGGTGTCTGCTATCTAATGTCAATCCTGAAATATATTTTTCAGCATGAAATATTTCAAGCTTTTCAACCAACATATTCAGATGAGTACCCGTTAGATAACTATGTTACCACTTTACCACAGTAAGCTTATCACCTTCCATGTTGATCAAATCCAGAAAGAAAAATGAGAAAATGCTGGAAGAATAATTGGAAAGAGAAATATTCTCTTGCTTTTCTCTTTGATAGTTGCCTGAGATATGCTGAGGAGCATGCTGTCAGCTGCCAGTGATTGTAATTTGGGGAGTGCTTTAGGGTCAGTGATGATCATCTCAGCAATAATTTCCAAATTTCATCATTTACACATTTATTTCTATATTCAGAAACAGCAATTTTTGAAGGAAAAAATATTTCTTTGGAGTCAATATCATGGAAAATGTCAAAGTTAGCCAAATTAATAAATTTCTGTATAGGACTAAATCTAATTCTCCCTAATTTCTTTTTACATGACTGTAGTATATAAGTTAATTACATTATGAGAATGGTCAGGGAAAAGAATACGGGGTTGAGGAAAAAACAAAAACAAGAGAGGGCATTCCCTAGGAACACCTAGGTAATATCATTTGAGGGATAACCAACTTTTCTAGAAGATTAAACTACTTAGCTGGGATAACAGTGACACACTGTAAGCCAGAAATTAAAAGCAAGGGAAATGGCTAGTCATCAGAGTGGCCATAACGTAAGTGGGAATTCTGAGCAGAATAGTACAGAGCAAAGTTTGGGTCATGGTCATGAGTCAAGAATTTAGTTTGTCAACTGTCAAAATGGTTGGAGTTGAAGTAGTTACTTACTAGCACCAAGGCAAACTTAAAAACTTTTGGATGTCTTTTTTTTTTTTAACTTCAATAACATGACATATATTTTTCTGGTATTCCATTAGAGAAGTTTGTAGGAAATCAATCTGATTATTGTATTGAGGCTCATTTAACTTAGCAAGAAAGTCATTATTGAAGAAGTTGAGTGAAGCCCAAAGCACACTTCTCTGGGACCCCTCAATCAAACTATGACACAGGACAAAAAGCGACCCAAACAAAATCTGGCACCTCATGCACTCCACACATTTTTAACATGGTAATGAAATACTTAACAGCACTCATTTTTTGCCACTTCAACAATTACCACCTGGATGATATTGTTCAGTATAGGTCAGATTGCATCTAAGCTGTTGCCTGGTCCTTTTTGTTGTGAATGCCTGTTTGAATTAATTGGCAAGATATTAACAAATACATTTTGAACACCAAATTTTTTTCATAATCAGTCTTTGCAGTATTATTGAAAAACATGCAATTCTGTAGAGGACAAAAACAAAACAAATAAATCAAAAAGTGGTATTATACTCCTAAAAATGCTAATTATACATATTAGATGATCTAATAGCTTGTGATATGTAGGCAGAATTCATAAGATATATGAAATACAGAGAGTAAATCAGAAACTTATGATTTACTCATTAAAGATAGAATAAATGGAATATATGGTTAAAAGGATAGAGCAAACAAGAATGTTACCTACACATAGGGTTGGAAAGACCTCATCTTAAGGTGTATACATTTTATTAATTCTAGATTAGTAGCTATATCATCCCTAAATTGCACCTCCCTCTACTGGTGACAACTGGTATGATCTCATTCTGGTCCCATGTGTTATTCCCCAGAAACAGATAAAAAGCGTGACTATTCATCAGGTTATCTGGGGAGATACAACTGTGGCAAGGGATAGTTGGCCCTGAGTCACTCTGATAGAGCAAGTATGTGTTTGCTCTGTGTGTCTTCTGTCTGCTTCATCCATAACTCTGGTCTTGTACACACATGATCAGAAGGGAAATCTGATGTGGCAGAGAGAGAGAGAGAGAGAGAGAGAGAGAATATATAAGAAGATTGGTTAATACAGGATTAAGTTAGTGTTCTTTCTATCCCCTTTCACCCTGTCCTACGTTTTAGCCAGCCACTTATCTTCCCTTTTGTTGCTTGCTGTATTTTATGTAATGTAATAAGCCATATGATCTCTGCATCTTAATTTGGTCTTGACCCCATCTCTGGAATAATGTGCTTGGTAATGTACTTGGAGGCTACCGCAACATCAAGTAACTTTTTGAATGACATTTCAGTTGTCCACCAGAGTAAAAGGAGCTCTAAAAGGAATGCCATTTTTATCTTCTAGACTTTTGAAACAACCTCCTTCAAATATTCAATATCTATTTACCAAGGAAAATTGAAAATGAAATTGCCATTTGGATAGTAAACCTTTATAGGTAGACTGATATATTTATGGCTGATTGGACAGCTTTTCTTAAAATGCCACAGGAAATAAGAATTGTCACTTGTAGAAATATTTCGGAAGAGAAAACTATTATTAGTATATTCTGCAAGGTCATGGTGGGTAGCACTGTATAATTTTTTTCTTGGAATAATACTGCCTTTCTGAATATTGAACATAATGCATGTCAGTCACCATGGCATATTATAATTAGGCACATTTATTTTTTAAAAAAGAATTGATATAGAGCATGTTTCTATTGTGACAATATTTTATAAAATGTAGACATTTGATGGGAAAAAGATATTTTTATATTTTGCATGAATCCAGCTTTATCTTTCATCATAATCAAGATTTAAGCAAAGAAAACCAAAATACTGCATACTATTTTTTGATATGAATATAGGTTTATACAGTTTGTTCTAACTTTTCTTAAACAATAATAAAATTCATGGTAACCTTCAAAACTGGATATAAAAATGACCCTTGACTTCATTATAAAATTATGATTGACTGAGCTCATGAGCTACAAAAAGAAAAATGTAATATATTACATAGTGTTTGGAGAAATCTGGGTTGATTTTTAAGTTGTAATTAAAGAAAGGAGCTGCATTGCTTGAGTCAACCGAGAACTTCAGAATGGCATGTGAGAAAATCTAAAGACGTTTAATGTATTTCCATTATAATAAAATGGAATAAAAATTAGTCATATCATATGTGAACTCTGCTTAATGATTTCCCATAGGTGAAATCCATTTCTTTTAACACAGTAAATGTCAAACTAAATGTACATTTGTATGTATGTGTGTATTCATATGTGCACACATGTGGTGTGCTACTCTGCTTAATGTAGAGGACAAATGACTTACCCAAATGTCCCCTTTAATTCTGTTATTTTTACAAACACTCCCTACATTACTTCTGCTTAATATGTCAAAGAGGCGCTCGATACTGTCCATAATGTGTCCTTGAAAATTATAAAATCCTGTGCAAAATTGCTAGGTTTATTAAGAGATGCTTTTGGTAACACATGTAGAGCCCTCAGACAGCATATTTTCAGAATTGGGTTGAGCTGCTTACTCCTAAAGTTACACTCAAATGAGGAATTCTCAAAATATCCGGAGCAATTTTTGTTCAATTGTAATTCCCTGTAACCTCACGATGTGAAGAGATAAATTTGAGCCGTTATGGATATAGAGCTGAGCACCAAAGCCCCGGTCTTGGGGAAAGGACAGGCTGAGGGATGTGGGACCAGCTTTATTTCCTCAGTGGATGTTGTAGTGCGCTTGGGGATGAATCACCGCTTCCTTCCACTTCTCCTCTCCCTCACGAAAGTCAGGTCTGAAGCACAACAGGTGAGACTAGCTCTTTTCATCTGTCCACTGCTATGGGGAGCGGGGGGAGCACACTTTATGAGGAGGAGCTATCTTAAAGTTACATTCGGTGTACGAACTTTGTACCTAAATAGGCCTGAGTCCAAAATGACAGCTTTAAATAACCAGTTGTTCTAGTTCATAAGACAGTTAATTCTCAGTAAGAGATCCTCTCAAAGGTGCTGAGTGATAAACCAGTCACAATATCTGCTACCCCAGAATTAACTCTCATTCTTAATCCCAGATGATTAGATCACCTCCAGAGATGAAGGATTTAAACACTTAAAAACAAAACAACAAGAACCAGAAGGAAAAAATAAACAAACAAACAATAAAAGGTGTGGTTATGTTCTTTATCCAGAATAATGTGTGCTTATTCTAATTTAGTATTATTTAATAAATAAGATAAAATACTTGGAAAGGTTTACAATCAACCACCCGTTTCCCCAACTCCCCCCTAAAAATAAAAAGAAAAATCCAAAATGGGGAGACCTGATACAAAGAGCTATACCAGACTGAGGAAGAACATAATCAGGGAAAAATTTACCCTTCTTCTAAAATACTTTGGATTATTGTCCTTATATATGTATTAAAAGGGAAATGAAGAAGGTAATTCTACCCAGAAAAGAAAGATATGCTTCAGGTATATAAACTAGGAATCATTGTTAATTTATCTCACTAAACAGAAGAAAGTATGCACAAACACACAAATTCACTTTTTTTAAACTTCTAATGGATTGCTATGTTATTAAATTTATAGGTAAGTCATTGGTTATTTTTAAGTTATTATGCATATTCCTATAGAGTTTATCAGGCGACCCGTACTTTATGTTAGCTCATATATAGCATTGTTTAAAAACATTAGTATAGTTTTAGTAGATTAGTTAATATATAATTTTTGATAAAAATGTTCTCAACAAAGACAGCAATGGAAATTCAGATGCATTATGGCAGGGGTGCATCCTCATTTAGTGAGGAAAACTTTGAGGTTATTTACCTTATTTCTGAAGTTGCATAATTTTTAACACAACTTTTAGGTATTCATTATTAAAAAGTTTATAAATTTATGAATACAAATTCTGTAAAAAGGTGAACTTTCATTTAAAATTAGAAAACATGTTATGACAAATTATTGTTTTAGAAATATATAACCATAGGAACACACATAGAAAGGACTCATGTAAGAGTATCACCCTAAAGCTTAAGCATTTGACAGTCAATCTGTAGGTGACAGCCAGCAAGGTTAATAACAATCTCAGTCCTACAACCGCAAGAAACCGCATTCCACCAGTGCCCTGAATGAATGAGGAAACTGATTTCCCGAGTCTCCAGAAAGGAATGCAGCAGTGATTAAACCTTAATTTTAGCTCAGTGAAATTGGTATAGGACTTCTGACTTACAGCATTGTGATATAATAATTTGTGACTTCTTAAGCTGTTGAATATACGGTAATTTGTTATGACAGCAAGAAAACAAAATTAAATGCTCAGGAAATTATATATGACAAATTAAAATTTGATTTGTGATCAATATTTTTAATAATGTTGTTAAATTGAAACACTAAAGAATAAAACTACAACTTAACAAAATTAAAATATCTATTAACACACTCATAAAATATGCATCAGAATTTGAATTTTTTTCAATAGAATATTTACCCTATACATTGTATATATGGTGTATAAACCATTTTGTTCTCTTTGACATAAAACACATTTTTGTCATAGTCTTTGGAAAGAAATCTTCCTTTTACATTTTTATATGTGTTTTACTCTTGTGTAAAACAACCTTAACCCATAATACAGAACCTTGAAATGGAGAGTTTATTTAAGAAGACTTTTGGGTGGATTATGCCACGTTGTTGCTCAAGGTACTGTATCAGTGTAGAGCACTAGGAGTCCTAAAAATAGTTCCATCCTTAAATTTTTTTAAAAAGGTAATAAAGTAAAGGCAAGTAAAATGTTAAATTTCATTTTTTTCCTTAGACAAAGGAGGAAAGAGAGAGGTAGGTAGTTTCTAACATGTTTTGAGCCCTAATATGTTTCAGCCCTTTTAGTGAGCTGTTAAAATGCCATCTAATTCATCACAGTATGCTCAGTTATGTATTTTATAGAGAAAACAGATTCAGAATGCTCACATAACTTGCCAAGGTCGCAAACCTCATACTTGATGGGAATGAAGCAGTGGATGCAGTCCAGGTTGGTTTAATTTGCTAACCCGTGCTCAGTCCCCCTGCTAAGATGATTGATTTCTGAGAAAATATGTAGGAAATTGAATAAAATATCAATGCAAGAAATTCTCAGTTGCTCATAGAAATAGAGAAAGAACAAGTCAGAATAATTGAACTTCATATTTATTCCCTAAATTTAATTTTCTACTAATTACTACTTCTGGTCTTCCTTTTATTCAAGGCACAGAAGGAATTTGGTTAATCTTCTTCCCTAGCCCCTTACCACAGAGATGGAGGTGTTAATGAGCAGTGAAATGGCCCAAAGGCAGACATCAGGAAGCAGGAGGGAAAGAAGCAGGGGGCCTGGATAATCTAACCAAAAAATCAGTCCTTTAAATATTCAAAATACCATAGTTTTTGACACTATCTGTATCTCATTGCCTGAGCTAAAAAAAGAAATTGAAGTACGATTTATAGTTTTAAGCCTCATCAACTAGGAAGTCAAGTTAGACTTTCATTAATCACTCAAGCAAGAATAAAGATGTACCCACAGTTCTCTGCAGGCTTTTAGAGTCAAAAGCAGTCACTGCAAGCATCTGCAGCATTCCCCTTCCTTCCTTCCTCCCTTCTATGCTTTCTCCCTTCCATCTTCCTTCCCTCTCTCCCTCTCCCTTTCTCAGAGTGCACATGTGATGGAAGAGCCCTGAAACTTGAATCCTCCTCCTTCCCCCTATCCCTCCATCCTCCCCTCACTTCATTCCATTTTTCTGTCCTTTCTTGTTCTCTTTATTCTTTTCTTCTTTTTAATCCTGGCCCTTAGTGAAGAAACATTCATCTGTTTTTATGTGTCTTAAATCATCTGAATATCATAATCTAAAGTGTTCTTCTTTCCTTGTTATTATGAAATTGACATTTCTACCCTTCAAAACTATTACCATTCATCCTCCCAGTCTCCCCTCAACCTTGTTTAGCTAAATAGTAACAAGTAGTTTGGGGTAATGTTAGTCTAAATCTTTGCTATAATTTATTGATATAAGTGTAACACACACTCATGCACACTTACAATTTTTTGTCATCCTTAGTCCTTTTTGCAAAGAGCAATACAGAACAAAAGCTTTTCCACTCTGTGTATTTTAAAAAGCTGTTCTTGGTTGCTAGCTTCAGTTACTGTAGTCAGTGCCTTGGGCCATGTGTGATTGCCTTTCTCTCACAGTATGCTCTAATCTATCCTTCTGCTACATTTATTAGTTTTTCTAGATCTTGAATCAAACTATTAAATAATGATATGCTATATTATGAATGTTATTTAATTGGAAAGAAAATAGATACGTGTCAAATAAAGACATTTCATTTTTACATTGAAAAATACTTCCTTGGGCCAATTTACTAGGTGATTTAAATGATCAATTTCACTCTATTAACATTAGTTTTCTTATATTTTTGCTCTGTGGAAGGTATCATTGAAATTGCAGTAACAAATCTATTATACTATGATGACAAATGATAGGAGGCATTGCAGTTGATCATCATATGAGGGGGTCTGTCATGTGAAAAATTACACTGATGCAATGGTAGCCTCCACATCTGCTCCCAACCAGGCTATCCCAGAGGTCATGGAACAGAAAAGTCTCACTGAGCAAATTAAGATGCATTAATCACAAGGTTTACTGAATGGACTTAAAAGTTGTAGCAAAAATCTAAAGGAGAGAGGAGAAAGGATAAGGTAACACACTGAGAACAGGTCGCACATGTGGTAGAAGTGGCTTCCTACACAGGTCCTTGTTTCACCAGCCATGTTCACGTGTCCTGTCTCTCTCTCACATTTCAGCCGTATCCTCTGATGGTGAGGTTGAAAAAAAAAGGGCTTAGCAAATAGAAAGTTCCTGGAGCCAATACACACTTTCTATATGAGTCAGACACAGTGGCAAAAAATATCTGCTGATCAGTTATGGATTTGGTCATGTTAGGGCAATTGGGGCAGAAACGATATGGCCAGAATGGGGGTTCACAAATGGACAACGTAAGTATTGAGTGTCTTATGTGACTCATGTGTTTTCCTGTGTCATTATCAACCTGTTCTCCATGTGTCCCATTAAGTGTATCACGAATGTTTCCTACTTCTTGGTCCTTTATCCCTTTCTACCTATGTTCAGCACATATTTACTCTACTTACATTAATTATATACATATATACTCTACTTACATTATTTATGTCCAGCACATCTCTCAAGCTTCTTGCTTCTATACTTAGCTTTATCTATCATCCTAGTGTATTTACTTTTCTTATTTTTTATAGCAGAATAGAATATTCTTAAATAATACTATAGGTGCATATACAGAGCATACATTTTGAGAAATAGTATAAAGCTGGATGAAGGCTAACATATATGTGTAGAAATCTCAGGAATATCTGATGAGTGAGGAAATCTTACCAAAAACACACAAAGAATTAAAGAAAAAAATTAAATATATATATATATATATATATATATATATTTATATGCAAGTATGCCAGTTTACTAACTTAAGACCCAATGTTATTTAAGGCAAGTTTTTCCAGATAAACTAATATTGGGATTTAATAGAGTTACTCACAAATGTGTGTTTTTAAGCTCATCCTCTATCTAAATCTTTCTAAAATACTTTAGAAAGCAAAGAGCCATGTATGTCCTCTATTTGTGGTCCTCTTATCTGTCAGGTGGGTTTACCATATAAAGTTTACCACCGGTCAGTCTGCCATGTTGTCAAAACTTCCTCCACACCCTTAATTCCAGGTATTTTTCTGCCCTTTCTGTACTACATATGTAGACAGGTTTGGCCTCAGGTACTGTCCACTCTGTACCCACTCCTAACAGCACTATTGCCATCCAATTGAAGAAGAGAAAAATCCTCTACTCTTGTTTATTAGCAATATTATGGTGGTCACAAAGCAGACTATGATCGTTTTTTTCAGTATCTTCCATATATCTCATTACTTTTGTTGTTATTCTGTTGTTGTTTTACCATTGCATCATTACCATATAATGATATTTTCAACCCAACCCTACTCTAATGTTTGTGCTTATCTGAATAGCTCATACACAAAATATTCTCAACTGGAATATCTAATAATTATATGAGTTTATATAAGATGCAAAGAAGTGTTGGTCAAACGTAGAAGGGAGCACAGGTTTGGAATACATGTATCCAGGATTCTCCAATTGTTGATAAACTATATCAATACAGATAGTGGTGGCAACCTTTTGGGACTGAGCTTAGGGTGTAGCATTTTCCTTTATAACAGAAAGCAAAAGAGTAGAAATGTTATGAGATTGAAATCATTGTGAATAAACCAGAAAATCTCCTGATATTTTGTGTATATATGTTATAATATTTTGAACCTCTAAAACTTTAAGGCTAGTTCTATAATCTGTTCTTTATCAATTGGTCTTTTTTCAGTTTTTATGCATTATCATTTCCCTTTACTTTCTTTATGGGTTCACATGATTGGAGATTCTGTTGATTTATGTATTCAAGATGTATTTAATTATGCATCTACTATATGTGCCAGTCACAATTTTAGAGCCTGGGTATACAGAAAGGAATAAGCACAAAGTATTTGCCTGCACAGATCTTATATTCTAGTGGGAGGTACTGACTGATTGATCGATTAACAGATAAATGGAGAGAGAGAGAGAGAGAAAGAGAGAGATGTCTTTGGAGGTCACATTTGAGAAGACCTTGAGTGAAGTGAAAGAATAAACTTCAGGGTGGAGGAGTATTCTCCTTTGCAAAGACCCTGAGATGAGTGCCTGCATTGCCAATCAAGAAACATAAAGGTGGCCAGTGTGGCTGGAAAGCAGTGAAAAACTGTCAAGACCATATGAGAGTAGTCAGAGAGTAAGCCTTGGGCGATATGGCAAAGCTTGCCAGGGCAACTTACAGATCATCTCAAGGTCTTTGGTTACATTCTGAGTATAAAGGCAATCCAGCGGAAGCCATGAGAAGGGCAGTGGCACAATTTGAATTATAGTTCTGAAGGCTTAGTCTAGTTGTTGTGTGGAGAATAGCCTCTGATGGAGCAAGAGTAGACCACTAATGATGCAATCATAGAAGTTCAGCAATTGAGGGATAGCTATTCCTTGGAAGTAAGATATATATAGGGGTAGAGGTGATGAGAAGGAGTCAAAGTTTGGGTGCATTTTGAAAGAGGAGTCAGCAAACCTTTCTACTTTTTGGATGTAGGGTTAATATAAAGAGAGAAAACCCAAGGTTTACTGACAGTGAGTAAGGTTAAGTGTGAGAATGAAACATGGATTTTGTACTGTAGAATGCATTAGTGACTCTGACAAGAGCAGAGTTAATGGGTTGATGAGGATGATAGCCCTAGTGGAATAAGATCAAGAGAGAACAGGATAAAAGGAAAAAAGACAACTAAATAGATACTGAAGTATCTTAGGGCCCCTCAAACAGCATTTTCTTTCCCACTTGGATTCTGAACAAGTTGAGAAATAAAACAAGGGTTATAGCAGATACAGAACCAAAACAGCATCTTTATTCATTCTAAAAGCTAAAGTGAACCATGTTATATCTGTTGGCCAGATAAGTTTCCTAGCTGAATCTCAGAATCATACACAGACTCAGTCCTAGGTTGTCCTAGAAGGCCTTCTCCTGAAGGACCAGTGGAATGCAAGTATCTTGCAGACCGCTCATCTCCAAGAAGAAGAAAAAGGTAATTATGCTGAGTGTATTTACCAAATATAATCATTTAGAACAGAGTAAAAATAGAAATAGAGTAAAAACGGCAGAGAGAATCCAGAAATTACAGTAAGTAACAATGCTCCTTTCAGAGGAAGGAAACATCAGGCATGAGAAACAATCATTTATACTATTAACAATATTCAACACTTTGGGGAGATTTTCTATAAAAATGAGCAAAAGTGGAATTTGGCTAGAAGGGGAGATGAGCTGAACTAGTTTTTATAAGGTATGAAATATAATAACCAGTTTGTGTGATGTTCTGTTTTTCCTCTTAGCATATACAAATTCATGCTATTTTGTTATAGATACATTAATTTGTTAACTACCTGTCTCCCCAACAAGAATGTTAGTTCCATAAGGGTAAGGATTTTGTGTTAACTTTTGTGTAAGCACAAAACCTGTAAGTGTGCCTGGCATACATTCAGTAAATATTTATTGAATGTCTTAGTGATTTATCGAGTATACTATCATAACAATAATTTAATCTATTTGAAAGTACCATACAGTGTAATCAGCACTTGATATGGAATCAGAATACATGGATTCTAGTCATAGCTCTAAAATTTATGTCATCTTGGGTAAGCATTCTAACCTGTTGTCTGAGTTTCAATCTTTTGTTTTTCTTCTGAAAATGAGGATTAATATAATTATTTTCTTTATGAACTCAAAGGAGTACTTTAAAAAGCAATGTATATAGTAAACCTGAGAACCTTCTGAAAAGATCAATTGTGGAATATTGTTCTGTCCCTCTGTGTGCCTACAACTTTTAATTTACCTTTAAATCAAGGTGCTGTGTTATTATTCATCTTTAATTAATTAAGCTGGCACTGAAGTTCAACCATTATTTGCAAATAATTTGTTGGGGTGTAGTGGGATTACATTACAAAATATATTTTTCAACAAGAAGACATAGACTTTGTCATATCATTCTCTACATGTTTCTCAAATGACTTAAGCTTTTAGAATTAATCTTTATTTAATAATGCTTTTGCAATTTCAAGATGATACAAATTAGAATTCTTACTTTCCCATCTCAAAATATGAATAATAACTAATAAATAAGGAAATTCCTGATGATGGTGTATAAGCAGAGAAAGCAATAGGCATCCATCATCATGAAGTAGTGTGGTGTCCTGTGAAGTCAGGGCTAATTGGAATTTCTAAGCACTGTGGTCTTTGTCACTGGATAATATTTTTATTCTTATTACTCTCACCAGTAAGTAGCACTGAATACAAATGTAATTCTAACTTTATTCCTTTATAAAGTAAGAGTTTAGCAGCCTAGACTCATTTCCTTATTTCCTATTAACTTTCTGCATTTGAATCCTGCCAAAAGAAACCAGGAAGCAAATGTCTCAGGTACTCTGTAACTTCCTGTTGATTCCACTATCATTCTACCATCACTTCTGACTACAAATTGGTTTGTATCAGAGCGGGTTAAGATAATGAGTCTAGATTAGAACAAAAATCCTGTGGACAAGTCTGTCTCTTTGAATTTTAATTGTTGATAAGGCAGTCATTGTCACTATTGCCCTACAAAAAGAAAACCATAGCATAGACATAAGGTGGACAAAGCAGGTAGAACTGCTTTTTGTATATTGCACATGCTTATAGTAAATATATAAGTAAATAACAATAACAAAAATTCTGAGTAGAATAACAAACATAAAATGTGAGGGGCTAACACATTTTTTTGCCAAAATATCTCTGCTTATCTCTTGGAGGGAAACGTGTAGTGTCACAGAAAGGGATTTTCTGGTCAAAGTAGCTAATGAATGATGAATATATAAGGAAAGAAAAAAGCCATGTGCTAATCCCTATCACTGAATTTTCTCAAAGGCTGTCAAAAAAAACTCTTTGTAGCATACAGCGAAACACTTCTCAAGAAGCACGAGAAAAGGTTTAGCGATGTAGACAGATTCTCTCCCTCAAAAAAGTGATGAGGAGGGGGATTTTGCTCTTGCCTTTCCCCCTTTTCCTGTTAGACGTTTCATGCCCTGTCTTCACTCTTCTTTAGTATTCATTCTAAGGAGCCTTGAATCCAAGAGCTGCTGATTCCAGTGCTCCTGGTTTGCCATTTTTTTCTGTCAGTGACTAGAGAAGCACCAGAGTAGTGATCATACGTCCAGCTCTAAAAAAAGCTATCAGTATGGTTTACTAGGTAACTTAATCTTTATGTGCCTCCTTTCTCCTTCTGTAAGATCAGGTTAATAAGAGTTTCTTTCTCAAAAACATTTTGAGTACTAAATGGCATGAAGTAAGTCATACTGATTATAAGCATTTAGAACAGTGCCCAGAAAAGTGTGCCCTATATAATAGTATACATGAAAGTATGCTGTTATGTATATGGTGAGCCTGAAAGTTTGAGAGGCCCTTTTAAAATCCAGATCTTACCCCCTTAGACACTTGGCCTGGAATTATATTTGTATTGCATCTGCTATTTTAGATAATATAATAAAAAAAGCATATATTGGCGACATGGAGAAAAGCTTCTAAAATGAAGAAAATATGTAAAAGAATAAAAATGTTGACTGATGTAGTCTTTCATAAAAATCAAAACTATTTAGCATATATCAACCTTGACTATATTGATTTTGATCACAGGTTATGATGGGGAAGATTGTCTTTGAGATAAATTGCTTTTTGCTTTTCTCTTTCAGGAAAAGAAAATAGCTTAAGTTTAGTTGTTTTAAATCTGTGTCCTTGTAGACAGAGCATAAATTCACTTTGTAGAAGAGATGAAAAGTCAAAGAATCAGAGACACTGAGAGAGACTTGACTGCCTTCTTTCTTTTTATTTATTTATTTATTTATTTATTTATTTATTTATTTATTTATTTATTTATTTATTTATTTATTTATTTATTTATTTATTTATTTATTTATTTATTTATTTATTTATTTATTTATTTATTTATTTATTTATTTATGGCTGTGTTGGGTCTTCGTTTCTGTGCGAGGGCTTTCTCTAGTTGCGGCAAGCGGGGGCCACTCTTCATCGCGGTGCGCGGGCCTCTCACTATCGCGGCCTCTCTTGTTGCGGAGCACAGGCTCCAGACGCGCAAGCTCAGCAATTGTGGCTCACGGGCCTAGTCACTCCACGGCATGTGGGATCTTCCCAGACCAGGGCTCGAACCCGTGTCCCCTGCATTGGCAGGCAGACTCTCAACCACTGCGCCACCAGGGAAGCCCTTGACTGCCTTCTTATTTGCAAGGGGCTGGGATCCTCCAGGGGAGAGAACTTAAATCACATTTCTAATATAGGTTCAGACATTTCTGTTGGACTTTTCCAAGTGTACCCTGGACCCAAGAGGCATACCATGTGGGCTTCGCTTGCCGAGAGATCACTGCATGAGCAAGCAGTTATGGCTCTGATGTCGGTAGCACATCATTGCTGCTTGCATTCTTAGGGCCAGGTAATACCAGGAGCCATCTGTTAAATAACTGCACGGATGTGTCACATCTTTGGGGGCACTGGGCAGCTGTGTAGACAGAGTTTGAAAATGCATAGGCCTTTTAAATCTCTATCCTCCAAAACACTGGTGGCAATGAGCAATAACCAACAATAATTAATAGTCTTATATACGCAGCAGGGAGCATTAGGAATAAGTTTAAGAGAAATTATCTCTGAAAAAACTGCAGGTTCTAAGCCAAGTTGATGAAGTCATGTAATATAGCATCATTATACTCAGAGACTGGTTACTTTTTGTTTTGGGGACAGTGGTAGGCATAATTTTAAGACGGCCTCAAGATCACCACCATCTCGTTTACAAGTGCCCTTGAATATGGGTGAGACTGTGAATATGACATAATTCACACCTGTTAATAGTTTATGTTTTATTACAAACGCAAAGGGTTTTGCAAATGTAATTAATATCCCAAATCCATTGTCTTTGCATTGTTCAAAAAGAACAATTATACTGGGTAGGCCTATCCTAATCAAGTAAATGCTTAAAAAGGACTCAGCCCTTCCTGAAGGGAGAGATTTAAAGAAAGATTTTTTTTTTCATCTGGCCTTGAAGAAGCAGGTATCCATGATGTGAACTGCGTGTGGAGGGTACCGCATGACAATGCCCTGAGGGTGATCCCTAGGAGCTAAAAGTGGTCCTTGGCTGACAACCAGCAGGAGAACAGGGACTCCAGTTCTACAACTGTAGACACTGAATTTGTCCGTCAACTTCAGGGAACTAAGAAGCAGATCTCTCCCTCATCAAGTCTCCAGGTGCATCCTCACTGGCCAACACTTTGATTTCAGCCTGATCTCTGGCCTAAATTACCACAATAGTTTTCCAGCTGGACACCTAAATTAATCGTTCCCTTTTTGTAGCATATTTTAACAAAGCAGCTAAATTGATCCTAGTAACATAGAAAAATATTCCTGTGCTCAAAATCCTCCAATGAACATAGAAAAATATTTCTGTGCTCAAAATCCTCCAATGACTTCTCATTCCTCGCAAATGAAAACTAAAGCTTATAAAACTTTAAATATCCTTTAATTTATTCGCCTAGTTGGTGGTCTCCCATTTGCTCTCCTTAATACTGCTTATGTGCACCTCCATTCCCCTTTTCTATTTTACTTTCCTCCGGAGAACTTTCAGCATGTAAAATTCCAGGTGCTTATTCATCTATTTTGGTTATTTGGTTATTTTATGTCAGCCCACCACACCCCACCCCCAATGTGTGCACCATGGGAGCAAAGAAATTAGTCTGCATGTTCACTAATATAGCCTTAAGTGCCTAGAACAGCATGGATGAGAAAATTGGCACTTAATCCATGTTTGGTGAATGAATAAATGCAAATATCCATTTTTCCAGGGAATATTCCAGTAAAGAGGAGGCAGGGTGGTGTCTTTTGAAAAGGCAACTCTAGTAGTGTATCTGTTTAGAGAAAACATGTGTTCACGCACATTTATCCATATGGAAATGGGGCATATGTTCCTTTAACTGTTTAGAATGTCTGAATTCCCTGTATGACAGGAAGGAGATGTCTCAGAAAGTTTAAAAGGTGATGAATAGTTCTCCTGTAGTTATTTGAGTGTGACTTTGTTCTCTGCTTCCATACTCATAGGAGGCACTGATAATCTAATCCAGAATTTGGTTCAGATCTGAATGTGTCATGTGCTAAGCCTGTCATACTGACTCATTTGCTAATAATTGGAGGAAGAAATGTATCTCATTACCATACTGAAGAATGACAAGTAGACAGGGTCTATCTTGAGTGATAATTTGCTTCAATTCTGCAAAATACCTAGAAATGACCTAAAGAAAGAATATAATGGAATCACAATGATTCCATTAAGTCTGTTAAGGACTACATACCCAATATGACATCTTATATTCAGACCTCCACCTCTTTATTCCCAAAGTTATGCAGATGGCAGACAACAGATGATTGTTCAACAGTGTTAAGAAGAGATCAGTGCTGGCCAGAGCCTGGGAGTCGGCTGAGTCAAAATGCTGCCATGTACAGTGTCCCTATTGTAGCAAGTATCTTTTTAGTTTAAAGAAATAAATCTCCTCCTTTAAACAATAATAGATTCAGATTGTAATTGTTTGATTTTGTCTAATCTATAAAGGATTCATTATATGTGAAATACACAAGTCAGAGGAAGTACAACAGGAGACATTGTGCTACTGAATAGATACCAGCTGGGGACCACAGTCAGATGCAGCAGCTACTCTTGCCTAGAAATTCATCCCAGACTCCAATTAAAATGAAAATAAGTATCATATATATATTTTGGCAGTGCTCCTCTTAGAGCTCCTGACCTCAGTGACATTTGTTTTATGTCTAAATGATTGTCAATTTTTGTTATAATTCATTTTTTTATTCATTTAAGTCAGGACAGAATGATTCTACGTTCATACACCTGGGGAGGGAAAGTCTTATTTTATCTAATGGGGAGGTTTCTCTAAGATGTCCCTCAGTGGGAAATATGGGTCTATTTTTCCTACATTAGCCAGCAGTATGATACATGATGGATTTTACAGTTCAGATAAGGTTTTCACTGAATAAACTTTCCTTACCTATGTAGTGAAAGCAGTTCAGTTGTTCAAGGGTGATTATAAAACAGGAAGTCTTGTATTTAGATAACACTTAGTGTTATTGCATTTTATTTTATATACAGACACACAACACCCTGTGTGTATTCCAGGAAAAAAAAGAAAACTCTGTACAAATAATGAAGTCCAATGAAATGTCGTCAAATTGAAAAATTGAATGCAAAAAGTTATTCTAAATATAGTTTCTAATACTTAGAGAAGATTCCATAGAAGCTGACTATTTTGCATGCCTTTGCATGAAGGACATCATGAGGAAAAAAGAAAGACTAATTACAAAATTTCCTATCTCTTTGCTATTACTATGCATCACTTTAAGTAACACTACTTATAAACGTCTAATTTTCTGAACTAGAAAAAATACAGAAATGGGTTTTAAAATGTGCAGCATCTTCTTTCCATACTCTCTGAAACTTATTGGAATTACAGCTTCATAGAAAGTGCCTCACCAATTTCAAAACCTTAACTTTTCTTTATTGACAAGTTATTAGTAGTATTAATCCAATAATAGAAAGGAGACTGCAATGTAATATAACAATTCTGATTATAATTTTCTTATGGAATTTAAAGCTTATTTTCTAGCTGTAGCTTTTGTCTTTATCAGTAAAATTAACATGAAAGAAATGAGAACTTTAGCATTTAAGTATATTTCTGTTGTGGTTGTTAAGCGAAGCATAGAATAAACTATATGTAATCACGCCCATTAATCTCAGAGTTTTGGACTGCTGGAATTTAAAAACAACCTTTTTTACACTGTTGATTGAGTAATCGGAGTACTTAGAAGAGATTAATGAAAAGTCAGCATGTGAAAAACTGAACTAACCTTTCACCAATTAGTTTGGCTGACCACTATGACATTCACAAAGAGAATAAAAGCAAAGCATATAATAACAAATACATTTTTTTTCATTGGCTACAGCTTGATCTATGGATTTTTGCTTTAAACTTTCTTAGACTTTCATAAAATCCATTAAAATAAAGAATAATTTGCAAATATACACATTAGTCATTAACAGTTCTTAATAGGCCTGAAATAGGCAAAGTCCCATGTTGTTACTTAAAAAACTAGACTGAAAATTCTAAGTTTATAGTGACTATCAAGGGCAAAGTAAATTAAAGTGTCATGTAACACTTTTATCAGGTAGGTAGAGTTGAGTGATTTATAGAATTGGGATACATCTCACCCAGAGATAACAATATTTCTTTTTTTTTAATCACCATTGCGGACAGATCTAAAAATATTACTTTTCAAAAGTTATGTTTTAAACCAATAATAATTCTTGTGCTTTTCCTCTATAGTTGGTTCAAGTTTTCATGACATTTTTAGTATATATATTCACACATATAAAATTCTATGTAATGGCACAAAGCTCAAGTGAAACCAAGTGAGAGACTTGGAAGCCTTCAGACCTTCAGAGAGTGATCTGAGATCTCTGGCTTTATTTTCTAACTTTCTATTAGCTTTTTCTTGTTAATCCAAAATTCTGTACACATATAACCAATCCTAAGAGAAATACCTAGACTAGATACCATTTCCCCTACAAGATACTATTACTTTGTGTTTTTTCAAAAGCATTAAAAAAATTAACACACCTAATACCTTCGTATCTTCACACACCCTCAATATTACAAATCCTTTTTTTTTTTTAAGGAAATTTATCATGATTAATTACTCTCAACATCCTTAAACTTTCTCTTATTTGGCTTTATAACAAAACCATGTTGATTCTCTGAACTTAAGAGTCAAGATTTAATTTCTTTTGGTGTCTCTACTTCTTTTGCCAATGATTGATTGGTAACTTTGTGAGACAAAAAAAAAAAAAGGTCAAATTTTAGAATAGAAATCATAGAAAGTATATTCTCAGGTCACAATGGAAATAACTCACAATGAAATTTCATCAGTTATGGAAAGATATCTGGAAAATCCCCAAATATTTTAAGATTAAACAAGACACTTTGAAATAACATGTGGGTCAAATGAGTGCCAAGACAAAATTTTACAAATTATATATTTTGAATTAAATAGAAATACAAAGAATCAAAAGAAGAAACATCTAAAATCTATAATTTAAATTTGAATCTTTGGAAACTAGAAATAGGAGAGAAAACTTAATCCAAAGTAACTAGAAGAATAAAAATAACAACTAGACAAGAAATCACTGAAATGGAAAACACGAAATCCGTAGAAAAGTTATCAAAGCAAAAAGTTGATTCGTTGAAAAGTCGATAAACCTCTAGTCATCAGATAACTGATAAGAGATAAGAGAGATAAGAGAGAAATTACTAAATATCAGAAATGAAAATGTGGTGATCACAACTGACCCATGCACATTATAAGGATAACAAAACAATACTATGGACAACTCTATACTCACAACTTTGATAACTTTGATGAAATGGAACAATTTGTTGAAAGACAAAATCTACCAAAACTCATACAAAAAGAAATAGATAATCTGAATAGGTCTATATTTATTCATTAAAGGAATTTAATAAACAAATAATGATCTTCCAAAACAAAGAATAGTTGCTATCAAACATTTAAGGAAGAAATGATACCAGTTCTCTACATTGTCTTCCAAAATAGAATAGAAGCAGAGGGAAAAGTTTCTAACTCATTATCTGAGTCCACCATTCACCTAAAACTTAAACCAGCAAAAGAGATTACAAAATAGGAAACTACAGACTAAAATCTTTTGTAAATATATATGTAAAAATCCTCTCCAAAATTTTAGCAAATAGAATCCAATAATGTATAAAAGAATTATATACCATGATCATTGGGATTTATTTCAGGTATGCAAGGCAGTTTCAACATTTGAAAATTAATTAATGTAATCAATCATATCAACAAGCTAAAGAAGAAAAATCAAATGATCATATCAATAAATAAAAAAATAAAAGCATTTGGCAAACTCAGCACCCATTCATGATGAAAACTCTCAGAAAACTAGGAATAAAGGGATTGTCAAATGATTATCTTCCCCCCATTCTCTGGATAAGAATTTCATAGTAAAAAATAGGTCATTTCTTCTCTTTTCTAACTTTACTCTTTTGGAAAAAAATGATTTCACATAAGAATGTAGAATATTGTTTGAGGTCACACATAAAATTTGAGTCCATTTTGTTAAATCACAATCCATTTACTCAAGATTACCTTGTCTTTAGATTAGGGAGTATTACCATCTTGTCCTACTTTACCTTATAAAACCAAGACACACAGTAAAATGAGTATAGTTTCTTTTCTTAACAGATATCATGTAATGAAATAAGAAAATATATGACATTGGCAAAAACAGCTCAATTACAGAGCATTTTTCAATTGGAAAACTGCAGGACATTTACCTTATTACTTAATAGTAGAGTACTCTACAGCTGCCCTAAAAATAAATGATTGGCATATTATAGAGATTAATGCTGCCCAACTATAAAGATAAAAGTCAGATTTTTGGTGACTTTGCATCGCATCTATTAATTGATTCAATATTTGGACTGTTTTATGTACCAGGAAATCTTTTGGGCCTGGGTTAAGAAGATAAATAAGATTTCTTTGCCACAGGCACTTGATAGTGTTACAGTTAAAAGAAAAGAATCAAACATAATTAAAATAATTCATATAATATGTTACCAATTTCCAATAATGCCTGAGTAACAATTGGACCATCATTTCTCCTATACACATGACATGAACAGAAAAGAATATTATTCCACAAAATTTGAAAACCTTTCAAATATCTGGGAGCATAAAAGAAAATGTGTTCAGTGTGGCTGGAACACTAAGTTTAGAAGGGATGACAGCAATTGGTAACTTGAGGCCAGATTATAAAAGTATTTAATTTATATCTGGCTACCACTGAGTCATTTCTGTAAGACTCAGGGATCCCAATAAATGAACCATAAAAGAATAGTGGCTGTTTACATATAGCCTCTGAAAATTCAATAAGCTGTAAATTTGGCCCTGTATCCAGATTTTGTTATCTGTGAGGGCTCCTGGATCCAATCTCCTGAAGATACCGAGGGACAACTCTATTTACAAAGAGTTTGAAGAAGATTCTAAAATATTACCTATATGGCTAAACACATGAGTGATATTTTTATATCAAAATAACACTAAAGTTCAAAAGAATCATACTTAAATGCTATGTGTGCATTAAAATTCTTTTTTTAAAATATTTTGAAACTTTTTGTTTGCTCATTTGTTTTTAGTAACTATCTCCATAATTTCCTAAGCCTGATTATCCACCATTCTTGAATGTCATGGTCTGCTGCCTCCTTATAAAAATGAAGTACATATTCTAATACTTAAGATATTCAAAAAAGGATTCTGCAGTTTTTATAGCTAATTTTATCCAAAAGGGGGTGCTAGTGGTAAAAGGATTATCACTGTAAAAAGTTTAAGATCCCTCCTATTCCTATTTCAAAAGTTAGAGAACCTGCTACATGTTTATTGACTGATACATGTGTTTAGTAATAAAATGAGGCAATGGTGGTCTTAAATGACACAGTAGAGCAGTTGGACTTAGTAGATATCTACAGGACATTACATTCCAAAACAATAGATTACACATTCTTTTCAAGTGCACATAGAATATTCTCCAGGATAGACGCTAGGCCACAAAACAAACCTCAAAAAATTTAAGCGGATACAAAAATTATATCAAGCATTTATTCCAACCACAATGGTATGAAACTAGAAATCAAAATAAGAAGAAAAATGGGAAGAGCTCAAACATGTGAAGTCTAAACAACCTGCTACTAAAAAAAACAATGGGTCAATGAGAAATCAGAAAATATCTCAGGACAGAAGAAAATGGAAACACAACTTTCCAAAATCCATGGGATTCAGCAAAAGCTGTTCTAAAGGGGAAGTTTATAGTGATACAGGCCTTCCCAAGAAACAAGAAAAATATCCAATAAACAACCTAACCTACCATCTAAAAGAATTAGAAAAAGAACAACCAAAGCCTAAAGTCAGCAGAAGGAAGGAAATAATAAAGATCAGAGGGGAAATAAATAAAATAGAGACTGAAAAATTTATATGTTTAAAATTTTTCTCATGTCCTTGTTTTTATATCCTCGTGGTCTTTGGGTTTCCCTAATAACTCCTCTGTAGATTGAGTCTGCATCTTGCTGCTCTTTCAGGTGTGGTCATAGGTTTGAGAGTAAGGAAGTGTTCTATAATCTAATGATTCAATCTCAACAAATGTTTCTTAGTTTTTCCCCTTTAGAGAAGATTAGAAGACTAGAAGGGGCTAGAGTAGGATAGATGCCTTTCCCCCATGTGACATAAAGCTGTGATAAAATCTTTTTCCCTGGAGAATAGGCCTTTTATAGAAAATGCTCTGGGTATATTTCACAGTGACTACTTATCCCCTTCCTCCATCCTTGGCTCTTTATTATAAGAATCTTGTGGAGTGCCTGAAGGTAAAACTCATGAAAGTGTGCCCCTCCCCCGCACCTTCACCCAAGAATGTAACTTCAGGAGTTTCCCATCTTCAAGCTAATCCACACTTAGTCTCCAGCAATTTATCACACTTACCACATCTGTGCTCAGACCAGTGTATGGCTCCAGTGGCTCTGCTCCAATTAAGCAGATCTTGGCTGTGACTCTTGGATTATCCTGTCTCTCCAGATTTGGGGGCAGCAGTAGTTCTGCAACCTCAGTTCTCTGATGGTTCTAAGAAAAAATGTTGATTTTCAGTTTGCTCAGCTTTTTTCTTATAAGTATGACAGTGATAATTTCCAGGCTCTTTAGATGTCAGAGCTGAAATCAGAAGTTGTATGAAATCTTTGAGACTGAGTTTTTTTCATTTAACGTAATGTCTTTGAGATTCATCTATGTTGTTGTGTGTATTAATAATTGTACCTTTTTCTTGCTACAGAGTATTCCATAGTATGAATGAAGCACACATTGTTTAACCATTTACCTGTTGAAGGGTATTTGGGTTGTCTTCCATCTGGGACATTATAAATAAAGCTGCTATGGACATCCGTGCATAAGTTTTTGTGTGAACATAAGTTTTCATTTCTCTGGGATAAATGTCCAAGGCTACAATAGCTAGGTTGCATGGTAATTGTTTACTTTTTAAACTTTTAACACACTGGGAACTGGATGTGTAAGACTGAGAAACAATGTGCTCTTGACTCATAAATAAATTTATTAGAAAATAAAAGTTGCGCACCAAATTTTTTTTTTTTTATATTGGATGGTCAAAGAAAGCAACTCTATGTGATGACATTTGAGAAGAAAACTGGGAGTTAATAAGCACCTTCTTAAAATATATTTGATTTAGAGAAATAAGTCTGCCTGATATTTGGAGGGTACATTGTGGCACAGCACATTATAAGAGGAAAGATCAATTAGAAGGGTTTTGTAAACATCTCTGTAGAAGATGATGGCAGCTTGGATTGGTGTGGTAACAGCTGAGATGGAGAAAAGTTGGCAGTGTAATGGATGTTGCAAGGGCAGTTATATAGGTGGTTTAGATATGGTGGTTGAGGCAAAATGAGATAGTTATTTGGAATGACAGAGAGATTTTGACAGAGCAAATGAGAGGAAGAGTGGTGCAATTTACCAAAATGTGATATCCGTGCTATGAATGAGGTTCTTATTAAATAAATCTGTATCACTGAATAGATTTTTTTTATAGTCAGCCAAATATTTAATTTCATATGCAGGACTTATGATTTTACCTGTTGGTCAAGTAAATCATCCAGGTCATAGCACTGTGTTTGTTAAATGGTTTTTATGTAATGGAAGCTCCTAAAATATTTGTGGTACCAACTGCATAAAGTAGCATCATTACTGTATGACATATATCAAGAACCTAGTAAATATATCCCCAGGTAAAACATTTCTCTGGCAAAGCTTCAATGTTAAAATTCAAATTTAGAAGTAAATCAATACTAAGGTGGGTTATGATAGGAAATAACAAGGCCAGTGAGAGTAGTAAAAGTGTTGAGGAAATTTTTTAGAGAGTCGGGAAATAATGCTTACATTCTAGGTGGATGATGTTAAGAGAAAGAAAACACAGAATACATAAGAAATGAGAAGTGAAAAGAGAATGAAAGAACATCAGGGAATTAGAAAATGGCCATCAGAAAGAGAAAGAAATTCATAACTTCAGATAAATTGTAAAGGGAGCCGTTAAAAGTGAAACTTCAAACATAGCCTTTCTGGGCCTTCTTCCCCACTGCAGCCCACACTGTTCCTGCCAGACACCCTGGCATCACCATCAATAGGAGAATGAAAGTAATTGGAAGTTTAAAAGTCTTTTCTGTAGCCTATCAATTTCTCTTCTGTTAAATGAGAACATCAAACATGGGGTTTTATTAGATGCCCGACGTGAGGAGTGCCTAAATTAAAGCAAATCCTCTCCATCTGTTGTACAGAATTTGAAAAAAAATTATGCAAGTTTTCCATATGTTTAAATTACCAGAAGTCAGTGTTCACAATTTGGTAAATTAGAGATGAATGTAGTTTGCAGACAAGATGTAAATGTTGAATATTTAGTGTTTTACAGCTATTGTTTTTTGTTGTTGTTGTTAAATATGAGAAAATATTTGAAGGTTTAAGGCCTTTAAATCTTTAAAATATTATTACAAAACATATATCATTTTCATCAAATGAATACCATTGGAAATTACTCAGTCTACTTATACAAAAATTACTAAACTATCGTTTTTTAAACTTCATTTTAAAAAGAATTTCAAATGTTATACCATATGAAGACATTTATTTGAACATTAATAATGACCCCTTTTGACTATAATATATGAAATGAAATGTCAAATGAACGTCATGCTTAAAAAATAAAATAAAATTTAAAAAGAAAATTACACACTTTTGTTTTTACTGTTATGATGATAAACAGGAGGAAAAAGAACTTTTATTTTGATTTGATTTACAGCCTCAGATATACATAGAAATGGAGTCCATATGCCTCATACTTAGAACCACAGGGCAAGTAACAGTGTTGCTATTTTGGACATGAACAGATTGCTCCTACAGTCATTTGTGCATAAAGCTTTTTCTAACAGTTCTCGAATAGACACCCACACTTTATAGTTCAGTGAACTCAATTTGAACAACATATCTACACCATGACCTGAAGCTAAAAATACTGTAAACCAAACCAAAAAGAAAAATTATTGACCATACTTCTTTAAATTCATGTTAAGGAATATTCATGTTTCAAATAGGTCTGAATAAAATAAAAGTGCTAGCACACCAGAGTTCTTATTAATGATAAACTGAATCTAAGAAATGTCTAAGATGCTTAAAAGAAAGTCTTGCACTTTAGAGATTTTTTTTCCCCCTTACACAATAAAATATTTTTAGAGTTGATTCCCAGCATGGGATTTATTGGCTTTGGTGGTTTTCATTAAATTAAATCCTAAAAGACTGAAATTAAATATCTTTCAAAATTACTCACAACCTAGCAGTATACCAGGTGTTTAGTGGAACAAGAGGTCCTCAGTTCACAATTTGCTGTTTGGTGGAGGAGGCAAAAGGGCATAAAGCAGAATGTAACAAGGGGAACGCATGCTAAAGGTAGTTACATTTTCTTCTGCAGCATAGCTACCATACTTTCCAGTTAAAAAAGAAATATATATATATATGCATATATATATACACACACACACACACACACATATACATACATGGAAGTAAAAGAATACTTTTTTTTCCTTTAACAATATAGGAAGGACTTAATATTGTTTTACCAACTCTTCTCAAAAAATGCAACCTACAATAATGCTCTAGTCACTCACATCATTCCTAACACTCAAACTTCAAATCAATACCAGGTACATTCTGGCAGTGCTATTATTTAATATAAAGCTAAAATGCAGTAAAATTTCTTGGTTCATATTTCTTGAATAATGACAAGTAAGGGAAGCCTTACTTGCAATGGGAGAACTCATATAATTCTAAGATATTAATTTAAAATGTCATAAAAGTTTCCCATTAGGACAGTAGTTTGTGAAAGAAAAAAATAATTACAAAAAAATGTTTATGTGTTCACATACTTACTTTGAAATTTCTTACCTGTCATTACTTTCTTTGTCAAAGAGAAGAGCCTAAGAGAAAAAGAAATATTGTAAATTATCAAGAAAATATTAACCCATTTCACATTAACAGAAAAAAAAAGACATTTAGGTGATACAATTTTATGAGTGTACAGGCTTTGAAAAGTTAAAGATGCTCTTAGTCTTTATTTTATACTAAGCCGTGAACGTTAAAATGCTCTTATTCTACTGCCTTTGTTTCTGAATGATCTTATTATTTGAGATATTTTCTTAATGATTATAGCAGTGTATTTGATCTAAATTTGAGAAAAGAACAATGGATCTCAAGTTTATGGGCTATATTAATAAATTTCTTGCATTTGACAGACAATGGACAATTTCATATTATACTTCAAATATTTTTATACAAAGGTACTATTTTTACTATCAATTAATTATAAACACTACTGAAATGGGCACTATAAAGGAAGTATATCATCTACATCAGAAGAGTGTGTGTCTACTTTAGGACAATTTGTTAACTTGTATTTTGGAAATAGAATTTGTTTTGGATAGTTTATGAAATTACTAAATTTTATAAAAATATTTTATGTCCCTAAAATATAATACATGAATCAGTTTTCTTTTTTAATTCTCTCTGTCACATTTTCACTTGTATCTATAGCAGTAAAGTGTTTGTAATTTGTTTAATATGTATGTCTATTGAGTCTTTAAAGATTTAATAATGATTAACAATTAAAATGTCTTTAATATAAAAATCACTTAAATTAATAAAGCTCGAAATACCTTAGTTCCTCCACCACAACTACCATCATCTCTCACCTCGGCCATTGCATTGGCTTCTAAACATTGGATTTTGTAAGGCAAAGAGGTTTGTGAAAAACAGGAAGAGGGAATTAAACAACTTGGTATGGACTATGGAGGAGTAGAAATGGGGCCAGAAATGGATCTAATACACTCCCTCAGGTTGAAGGGAACAAAATTATATATTTTGCAGGAAATAGAATATAAAGAGGTAAACATTTAGGTTTTAAATCTACAATCATTATTATTATTTTAATAGCCTTTTTGTTTTAGATTTAAAGAAAAATTATAAAAAATAGTAAGAAAATTACCATTTACCTCACACCTACTTTCACCAGTTATTACATCTTACCTCTACTATGGAACATAATAAAAAAGATACATGAAGTCAAAACAGCTTATCACTGTTGATGATACTGTTGATCATCTGGCTGAGGTAGTGTTTCTCATGTTTTTCTACTGTTACATTACTTTTTTCCCTCCCTTTCTATAATCTTCTCTTTGAAGGAATTCACTATGTGCAGTCCACACTTGAATGGGGCATTACAATCAACTTCCTCGAGTGTGGAGAATAAATTACAGTTGACCCTTGAACAACACAGGTTTGAACTGCACGAGTCCATTTATATGTGGATTTTTTCAATAAATACATATTACAGTACTACACAATCCATGGTTGGTTGAATCAGTTGATGCTGAACCCAGTATAAGGAGGGCCAGCTGTAAAGTTTTATGCAGATTTTCGACTGCATGGGGTAGGGGGAGGTTGCAAACCCCCTCACTGTTCAAGGGTCAACTGAGCTGGGCTATAATCCAATACAAACTACTTATTTTTTGCTTAGATTATTCAGACTTTGACCACTGAGAGCTCTTTCAGTTGGTTCCTAAGTCCTATTAATGTATTCATATCATTGTAGTGGTTTTTTTTTTTGGTCGCTGTTGTCTCTTTTGGCCCTTTCTTACTTTCCAGAACTGCAAGATGTATAGGCCCATCTTGTATATTTCCACAATCCTAGAATCACTGATTTTTCCAAGAATCCCTTGCTCTCATATTGGAGAGTGTTACTGGAAACCAAGATATGGGCACTAGGTATGTTTCTTGCTACTGGAGTATCATTGTTTTCAGACCATTTTATCTGAGAGGGCAAGGAAACATATGTGTTTTCTAACCAGTGTATGTACAAGTATTTATAAATATTTCTATCTTTAACCACCTGTATCTATATTTCGTTAAATATGAGCTCATACTGATGTCTCCAACTCTAGTCCATCACCTCCTGGATGGTTCTAGTCTCTTCTCCTTGCTTGTCTGTAACCTACTACTCCAACAGTTAGAAAGCTTTCTCCCACAATCCAACATCCATTACTTAGTTGCTCATTTCTAATATACATGTATAGTGGTTTCAGAATTGTTAACCCATATCCCCATGGGAAACTACTTTATCACATAAAATACAGTGCTTATCCTGCATGCCTTTTGTCTTTAGTCTTACAGTCTACGGTAATATCCAAAGTGACTTAGAGCAGCACCATTCTCCCACTCCAAGCAAGGAGTCTTTTTCACACTTTTTAAAACATTAATTTTTTTATAGTTTCCTGTGCATACTGGCATTCCCTGATCCCCTAATTGATTTTTTAAAATTCCCATACCACACATTAGGGTTCACTGCATTCTGCATGGTTCTAAGGGTTTGGGAAAATGTATAATGTCATGTATCCACCATTTAACATATAAAAAAATGCATCCAACATGAAAAAATGCACTTTGCCATTTACACTGCCATTTATATGTCATACAGAATAGTTTCACTGCCCTAAAAAATTCCCTGTGCTTTACCTATGTAACTTTCCCCCTTCTTCAAACCTGCAATGACCATTGATCTACTGTCTGTCTCAATAGTTTTACCTTTTCCAGAATGTGTAAATGTTATTATTAAGAATGTAGCCTTTACAGACTGACTTATTTCACTTAGCAAGATGCATTTAACAGTCATCCAAGTATGTGTAAGTTGATAGTTCATTTACGTTTATCACTGAATAGCATTCCACTGCATGGATACACCAAAGTTGTTTTATCCATTCACTGGAAGTAAATAGAGAGTCCAGAAATGAACCAATACTTAGGCGATCAATTAATCTATGACAAAGGAGGCAGGAATATATAATTTGGAAAATACAGCCTCTTTTTTTTTTTTTAAGTATTTATTTATTTATTTATGGCTGTGTTGGGTCTTTGTTTCTGTGCGAGAGCTTTCTCTAGTTGTGGCAAGCGGGGGCCACTCTTCATCGCGGTGCACAGGCCTCGCACTATCGTGGCCTCTCTTGTTGCGGAGCACAAGCTCCAGATGCGCAGGCTCAGTAATTGTGGCTCACGGGCCCAGCTGCTCTGCGGCACGTGGGATCTTCCCAGACCAGGGCTCGAACCTGTGTCCCCTGCATCGGCAGGCAGATTCTCAACCACTGCGCCACCAGGGAAGCCCCCAGCCTCTTCTTAAATGATTTTGGGGAAACTAGACAGCTACATTCGAAAGAATCATACTGTTTGGGAGAGGGGCTATAGGTTGAATCAATCACCAATGGCCAGTGAGTTCATCAATCATGCCTATGTAATGAAGCCTCCATAAAAATCCAAAAGGAAGGGTTCAGAGAGCTTCCAGGTTGGGGAAACCAAAACACTTCCAAGTGCTACCATGCTGGGCTGGGCCCCAAGCACCATGAGACCAGAAGCTTCCCTGTTTGGGACCTCATCCTATGTTTTTTACATGTGTCTGTTGATTCCTACCCTTTAATATGTTTTGTAATAAACTGGTAATCTAGGGAGTAAATGAGTTTCTTGAGTTCTGTGAGCCTCTCTAGTAAATTAATCAAACCCAAGGAGGGGACTGTGGGAACGTCTGATTTATAGGCAGTTGGTGGAAGTACAGGTAGCAACCTGGACTTAAACTGATATCCTGAGTTGGAGAGTTTTTTAGAAACTTGAACTTGTAGCCAGTCCATCAGAAGCACAGGTAACAACCTGGGCTTGTGATTGGCATGTGAAGTGGAGGGCAGTGTTTTGGGACTAAGCCTGTGGAATGGGATGCTATCTCTGGGTGGGGTGGGACTGAATGTTCCAACCATCTAATTTATGGTAACAGGCTCCATCCTTAGATGCTTTCTAGAAGTCACCTTTTTAAAACATAAACCCAGTTCTGGTAGAAAGGGGCTTGTCATGAATCACAAGACACCCATTTCACCTTTATGACTCTGAAGCATTTTCAGGAACTGAGGACAAGAGACCAAATATTATGACAAAAGATGCTCCCATTACTCTTATTTCTCAGGAAATTCCAATGATTTGGGAACTATGAGCCAAGAACTGAGGAAGAAGACCAAAAATAGTACATGAGAAATATATTTTACAAATTACAGTATTACAGTAAGGAAGAAGATTTTATGAATTAACATACGTAAGGCACTCTTTACAGTCTTAGCATATAGTATAAGCTCAATAAAGTTTAGCTATTAAAATAGAAATCTGAATCTCAAATATGTCAATTCTACAACAGTCCTGCCAAGACATCTTCCAGCCATGCTTGCACATCTCAGTGAGACAATTAATGAAATGAAGGTTAATCTACCAACTTGTGCTTGAGTCTTTTGGTAATAAATTGTTAAATGAAAGTAAAGAAAAATGACAATGTAGCACACAACACACACACAACCACACACATATACACTGCATGTACACATTCATATTTAATTCAGTGTGCATATCTACCACGCAAAACCCTGTGCTAGGTTCTGTGGATGTTATATAAATAAATATCTTGAGGTATCCATCCTCAAGAATATACCATTATTCACCTCTAAACAGAAGCTTAAAAAGCGCAAGGAAGACATCTGGTCCTTGTCTTAGGCGTTGATTAAACCAGAAACACTGAACCAATTTAGAACAGTATAAGTAGGTTTTGTTGAACTTGAAACAAAAATCTTTATAATATTCATGCTTCTGAACACAGGAAAAATTTTAAACCAAAATATGTCTGGTGATACCTCTCAGATTTTGTTGGAAATCTCTCTCCCCAAAAGGGATTTGAACTTATATTTGGGGAGAAAGAAACTTGGTTATGATGATAGCAGTAATATGTTAAAAATAAAAAAATATTTAATATTAAAATACTTTATTATACTTACCAACAACTCTTTATCAAGAACACAGAAATTAAAGTACATAAGAGCAAAAGTTAAAACATTAGATGTAAAGCTGACAATTTTTTGGGGGTAATGGTGCAAAGCACGCGGGATCTTAGTTCCCCAGCCAGGGATCAAACCCGTGCCCACTGC
Organism: Balaenoptera musculus; assembly: GCF_009873245.2. Classification (NCBI taxonomy): domain Eukaryota; kingdom Metazoa; phylum Chordata; class Mammalia; order Artiodactyla; family Balaenopteridae; genus Balaenoptera; species Balaenoptera musculus. The sequence goes on along the minus strand of NC_045796.1, from coordinate 56,769,480 downwards.
ACCGGAAGTGCGGAATCCTAACCACTGGACCGCCAGGGAATTCCTGACAATTATTTTTTAAAAGATTAAGGCCTCATATTAGTTTGCTAGGGCAGCCATAATAAAATATTACAGACTGGGTGGCTTAAACAGCAGAAATTCATTTTATCCCAGTTCTGGAGGCTAGAAGTCTGATATCAAGGTATTAGTAGGTTTGATTTCTCCTGAGGCTTCTCTCCTTGGCTTGAAGAGATGGCCACCTTCTCACTGTGTCCTCACATGGCCGTCTCTCTATGTGTGCAGGTATCTGGTTTCTCTCTGTATCCTAATCTCGTCTTATAAGTGCACCAGTCATATAGGATTACGACCCACAATAACAAAACCATTTTAATTCAGTTACCTCTTTAAAGGACCTACCTCCAAATACAATCACATTCTGAGGAGCCAAGGGTTAGGGCTTCAACATATGAATTTAGGGGGAACATAAATCAGCCCGTAATAGACTCTCTCTCAAGAAAAGGTCATTTCTTTTATAATTTTTTCAATGGGCCATCATAAATTATATCTGTATAATTGTTCAGTCTTCAATAAATTCATAGTCATATCAATATAAATTGATTCTCCCCTGGCCTATTTTCCCAGAACATTTTATTTCTCCCTGTTCCAAATAGCAATGTTCTCAATTTGCATTATGATTCTATGCCTGTCTTCCCCTTTAGATTACCCACACCCTAGGAAGAAAATCACTCTGCTTTATTCATCTTTAGATATCAAAACACAGCATAGACTTTTACTCGTAGGAAGTTTTCAGCCAAGGTTTGAATAAGCTTTAAATGTGAAGGCAATACCAGAAACAAACAAACAAAATGAAGTAAAAATCATGTATTATACTACAGTATGTTAATAATATCTAGTACAGTGGTTAATAAAAAAAGTAACTGATATATGTATATGTATAATTATACATAAACCTCTATATACACATTAAAGGTATATATATAATGTAAGAAAAAATATGCCTACTTGTTTGATATTCTAGTTTTTAGTCCTGAGTTTCAAAGCACTTAACGCCAAGAAGGGTAACCTGCAGTTACACTTTTTCGCAATGTTTATTTTAACAGTTTGTGGCTTATTTAGCTCTCTCTGCTTCCAGCAATGTTTGAGGTTTATATATCTCCAATGATTTTTGATGTAATATTACATTCAATTACTGTAACTTAGCAATATTGTTCCATACATTTATGAATCATTTTTGAAAATATTGCCATTAAAGGCTATTGACAGTGTTAAATATATATGTACAAGACTATAAAAGAAATAAAAAGTAAGTTTCATGTGAACAGGGAGAATAATTCCTTCCCTTTTTTTCACACTATAGACAACTATTAACTGGATTGCTCTCCACCTGTTTTGTGCTTTTGGGGAATCCTTATTTCTTCTATGGAAGGTAGTACATGGATGAAGTAGGCTTGTTATTCATGTGAAATAATTCAATCAACACAAGAGAACACCTCATAATTAAATTGAATCTGACATTAAACTAACGAATTAGCATGTCATTAAAATGTTTTATACCACTGACAACTTTCTTCCAGTTATTATAAAATAATTTTCATCTAAGATTCTTAATCATAAAACAAAGCAGGATGGTGAGTCATTTTTGATAAAGTGGGAAACTAAGCCAAAAGATCAAGAGCCATACAAAAAGGAACACCAAAGAAGATTAAAAAAGACAGTGTTGGTAGAATAGGTTTAAAAGATTAAAAGCTGAATGGAATAGAATATTTAGATTAAAAGAAAACCACAAAGAGACATCAGAAATATGACAACAAAGATGCAGTATAAGGCATAGTCAAAAATTAAATGAAAATGAAAGTCAATGCATTTTTTACAAAAATCCAAAAAAAGAGAACAAAGAAATAAATGCCAGTAAAGAGAAGAGAAAGATCAAAGATAGTCATATTAGATATACAAGAGACATTAAGGAGAAAATTCAACTTAATTCTGTCAAAACAATGTCCTTGAATGCAGGTGAATATGTCAGATCACTTAGGAAGTTTTCCAGAATGAATATAAGTATTCTTTAAAAATAGAGTGCATATACATGTGTATGTGTGTTTATGTGTGTGTGTAATATATAATACATATAAAAACAAATTTTGTGTGTGTGGGTTTTTTTGTTTGTTTGTTTTTGGCTGCGCTGCACGGCTTGCAGGATCTCAGTTCCCCAACCAGGGACTGAACCCAGGCCACGGCAGTGAAAGCCCAGAATCTTAACCACTAGGCCACCAAGGAACTCCCTTTTTGTTTGTCAAGTTTTTTTTTATATTTCTTTTTTTTATCATGGTAAGAACACTTGACATGAGATCTACCCTCTCAGCAAATTTTTAAGTGTACAGTGTTGTATTGTTAACTGTAGGCTTCATGCTGCACAGCAGATCTCTAGAACTTATTTATCTAGCATAACTGAAACATTATACGTATTAAACAGCTCTTCATTTCTTTCTCCTTCCGTGCCTGGAAACCACCATTCTACCTCCTCCTTTTCTGAGTGAGCATTTTAGATACCTCATAGAAATCGCATTTAATGAAATTCTGAACCCAGCAGTGTATTGTTTTTTGGTTTTGGTTTTTTTTCTTTTGGGGACTGCATAAGTTGATCACAAAATTTATATGGAAGAAAAAAGTGTCAAGAATAGCCAAAACGACAATGAAAATGAAAAACAAGAAAGGACTAGCCCTACAGATAGCAATAGGGCCAATCGGGTAATATGAAAATTAAACTAGCACAGCAAGATGCAAGAATTGGCACAGCGACTGAGGAACAGAATAGAGTTAGAAACAGACTGAAGAGAACAGGAGATTCATGGAGTACTGGAGTGGGAGTTAATTGGGCATTTTGTAGGGCAATTTGGAGATATCAGTAAAGCTGGACATTTCTCTGGAACACAGAAGTTTTAATTTCCTCCCTGGGGAGGGAAAGAGTTTGTCTGTGTTTCTATTGGGGGGTGGGGGGGGGAAAGAAACTTCCCCCTTTACCCCTCTTGAGTTCATGTGGCTGAACTAATAGTAAAATTGACACAAAACAGATTAACAGGAGAAAAAGAAACAGATTTTGATCCATGTGAATGGAAGGCTCATAGAAATGGGACCTAAGAAGTGGCCAAAGCAGGCAGCTTTTATACTTTTTAGACAAAGAAACAAATTTATGATGAATTGAGAAGACAAAGCAACTTAGACATTGGATGCTTAATTAGTGAAGAATCGAAACAGAGTTTGGGCTTGGGGTAGTAAATTAAAGAAGTAACAAGGTTTGTTTGAACAGGCTTCTTGGCTCTGAATTCCCTCTCTGGTGTTAAGGGTGTCCTTCTACTTCCAGATGCAGGGGGCGCACCCTTCATGTAAGAGATGTATTTCCTGGTTTCAGGGGAACAGAGGAGAGTCAGAGTTTCTTTCTTGCATTGGCTGCTTCTCAAGCAACTTCAACTCAAAACATTCAGTATGCTGTTGTGTCATGGCATATTTTAGGGTGGTCCATCCTAAGCCTCAACAATTCCAACACTCCAACTTTTCCAGGGGCTACTCAAAGGACTGATTTCCACCTTGTTAATCTCAAAGTGCTGATAGGACTCAGCATGATCTAGACATCTGGGAGCTAGTAAGAACAGAGACAGAGCTTTGTGGTGGAACTCATCATACCCACTCCCCCCACTCAACACAAGCAAGTAGATGAATAAACCCAAGCTCCTATCTTCTCCCTGGGGAGGGAAAGAGTTGCATCATACATCCAGTGCCACGTCTTTTCTGGAGCTGGATTTTGTCTTGACTGTCTTAGAATGCTAAGGGAACTTGGCATACTTAACCTCATTAATCATCTGAGAAATGCAATCAAAATCATAATGTGATATCACTTCATACCTGTTATGATGGTTATTATCTAAAAAACAGAGAGATAAGTGTTGACAAGGATGTGGAGAAATTGGAACCATCGCTGGTACGAATATAAAATGGTACAGCCACTATGGAAAACATAGTGTAGAAGTTCTTCAAAAAAAATATTACTGTATGATCCAGCAATCCTACTTCTATTTATCCAAAATAATTGAAATCAGGATCTTGAAAAGATATTAGCACTCTCATGTTCATTGAAGCACTATTCACAATAGCCAAGATGTCAAAACAACCTTAACTTTGACTGACTATGAATAGATAAAGTATGAAATACACATACAATGGAATATTATTCACTCTTAAAAAAAAAGGAAATTCTGCAATATGTGACAATTTGGGCAAACCTTGAGGTTTGATGCTAAGTGAAATAAGCCAGTCACAGAAGAATAGGTACTGCATGATTCCATGTACATGAAGTACCTAAAATAATCAAACTCATAGAATCAGGGAGTGGAATGGCGGTTGCCAGGGGTTCAAGAGATACGGAAATGGAGAATTGCTAGTCAATGGGCATAAAGTTTGTTACCCAAGATGAATAAGTTCTAGAGATCTTCTGTGCTATATTGTGCCTGTAGTTAACAATACTGTATTATGTCCTTAAATTTTGTTTATAGGGTAGATCTCATGTTATGTGTTTTTACAATAAAATAAATTAAAAGAAAAAACCTCTAAGATCAAACTTTTCCAACAAAGAGAGAAACTATGTTGACTCTTCAGGAGATTTTATTAGTACAATATAACAAAACCTTAATTGCAGTTTTAGGCATTACACTTAAATTTCCTCCCCAACTAAAAATAAATAAATATATATATTTATTGAATTTATACTATATTTCCGATAGTCTCCTAAGCATTAGGTATACAATGGTAAGTAAAAAAAATATGCACCATCTCTTCTATCATGTGAGTTAGTGTCTACCCTGAAAGACTGTATTTTCCAGAACTATCATAAATATTTCTGTTCACCTAACATTTTCCCCCAGGCTTCCTTCACCTCAGGTGGAAAATTCCACTTGGGCTCAAGAAATGTTGCTGAAAAATAACTACTCATACAATTCTCAAGGGAACTACAAGTGTCCATACCCAACTTTTCCTTTTGTTTACCCCTCTTGTCAACAGACGTCCTGTTTTCTTATAATCTTGTATGCCTGAGAACTTGAAATTTTGTGTGTATTTTTTGTTATTTTTATTGTGAATTTTTGCTACATATCTTCAGAGTACTTCTGCTTCCTCAAAACACTATAAAAATCTTTCTCTGCTTAATCACTTTGAAGCAGTTTCTGTGGAGGTTGTCTTCTTTGCTTCACTTCAGCTAATAAAGAATGACTTTTCATTTCTTCAGATATCCTTGGTTATTTCAACAATCATGATGGGTCTTCCACATTATTCATCTAGTACTTTAAACACTTCTTTTTCATCAAATCTAAGGTATCATGGATTGTAACACCTGTCCTATTTCATGAACCAGTATAAAAGAAAAAATACTGTCAACCTATTATTTCTTATACTTTAGAAATTTAAAGTCACTGAAAGAATTCTTAGAATTATACTGAGATTTTGATAATATTAATTTTAAAAGGATAATAAAAAGGATAAAAAGGATATAAAGGATAATATAAAAAGGATAATATATAAATATAGGATATATTTAAAGGATATATATAAATATAAATATAAAATATAAAATATAAATAAAAATATTAAAAAGGATAATATAAACAAAATATATTTGCTAAGATATTCTTAATACTTTTGCACATTTAACTTGACTCTTAGGGATCATTTTTTTTTTTTTTTAATTAATTAATTAATTTATTTATTTATTTATTTTTGGCTGTGTTGGGTCTTCGTTTCTGTGCGAGGGCTTTCTCTAGTTGCGGCAAGCGGGGTCCACTCTTCATCGCGGTGCGCGGGCCTCTCACTATCGCGGCCTCTCTTGTTGCGGAGCACAGGCTCCAGACGCGCAGGCTCAGTAGCTGTGGCTCACGGGCCTAGTTGCTCCGCGGCACGTGGGATCTTCCCAGCCCAGGGCTCGAACCCGTGTCCCCTGCATTGGCAGGCGGATTCCCAACCACTGCGCCACCAGGGAAGCCAGGGATCATTTTTTGATTTAGAGACATTGATATATATGTTTATGCACTGGCCATAATTTGCTATGCAGCACTGATGATGCACCGTTTCCTATAATAGTGCTTTTCTCTTGAGGTATTTTCTAAGGCACTGTCACCCTCCCTGCATATTTGGATGCTGTTGCTTACTTGATCTTACTGGAAGGTTTAATAAAAGGTTTTCAGACAACAAGTAAAATTCATATTCTTTCCCCGAAGTGTTTCTTTAATAATCTCTTGACTTTTATAACAAGAAGTTGCAATTATACTCTTATGCCAGCAGGACAAACAATCAAGTGCTTGCATGAACAGGCAGTGAAAATTCCACGACTGCTATCTGACCTAAAACAACTTTAAGGTAGGTGTCAAGAACAATGCACTCTAATTTTACAGATGTTAAATGTGTGCGTGGGGGGCTTTTTAGGACTTTCTACTCACTGTTCCTAGCATTCAGAACCTCTTAGGCCTCAGTAGTCTACATTGCGCTGTCATTCAGTAACTACACTGACTTCCTCTAGGAACAAAATTGAAGGCTAAGGCAATTTGACATCTATCTGCTGCTATTTATTACCAAGTTTCAAGTCCGTTCTCTGCTACTGATATTGTTTTGGCTCTTTTTAATTACAGTGTGATTCCTGTTATTTAGCATGTGTTTTGTGTAAATAATGGCCCTCACACGTGATTAATTGTGCCTCTCACATGTGATGACTACTAGGATCATACACAGAAGACAGTTCTTTTAGCACTGTTGACCTCTGTAATGATCTCTCAGTTTTCAGTTTAACCAGAGGCCACCTGGAATTTGCTAATAGTCACTCAGAAGTAAACTTGATCAGTGGTTACCACCCTCATCTAAGTGTTTGGATTTTCTTCTTCCTCAGAGTCAAGTTCCTGCTCAGAAATTATTGGCAGACATTTTCTCCTTTCTTTTTAAAACTCATAATCTCCATGCCCAAGGAGACTGAAAACTTCTCAAAGTTTACTGTGCTGTTTGCTTCTCTCAGGAAACCTAAGATGTTCTCTTGCAAAGAAGAGTGTGACCTGACAGAACTAAAAATTCCCTAAAGCCTAAATATTTAAATATTTGTCATTCTTCTTTCCCTGGAGCCTCATAGTCCGCATATCTAGATGTATGCCTTCCTGTGATATTTATATGTTGATCTTCTCTTTTTATCTCCTTCTATTTATTAGGATTCTCCTACAACAGGACTGTTACTGCATATGATTGTATCTATGTTCAGGAAAAGGAAATAGTTTCTACTACTGTACTAACTTTCCTATTCTGAAGATATTAATTAATCTATCTTCTAACCTCCCTTTTTCTCTCTCCTCTTTCCCCTCTTTTTTCCCTTCCTATTTTACATGTTTTTCTTCTTCCTTTGGCGCCAACATAACTGAATTTTTTTCCTTCTTTATTTTCTGCCATTCACTCCATTTTTTTCCTACTCCATGTTGCCGCTCTGTATACTCTGTTCTTTGGGGAGTTTGCATCAACCTACGTGTTTCTATAACTCAGACTACAACACTTTTGGAGCCCCAACATTGACATTTGTCTAGAGTTCAAGATCAAGCTGAATTTACTTTTAAAAAAGAGACATTTACTGAAGAAAAAGTTTATTGCCCCGTTTTGGCCAACTAAGACAGAAAATTATTTCAGGAGGAAGGGAAGGAATGGCAAATGACCTGCATATACAACATAGCTTTAGAAAAATGGATAAAACAAACTCAGCAGGTAGTTAGACTACATGTCAGGAAACAAAGATAGGAAAAAGCATGCATTGACCTAAGATGGGCTATTTAGTATGTGACTCCAGATGGAAACAAAATGAAAAGCTAAAAGAAATACTGGCTTTCAAAATGTTTTGGGTTTTTTTCCCCCTGAAGAAGGTAATAGTTTCCTACTTATTGATGCTGAAGAAGATATTTTCAGATTTATTGATGTATTTGCATTGATCTATCCACATTGACTTGCCTCTGATGAGACATTAATGAATGTACATTGTGAAATAACCTATAGATAGCATTGTACTCTGTGGTCATTGAAAACAAATCCAAATTCAAGGTGCTCCTGTGGATAATGAGCCATTGTTGTGGTGTAATTATCATAATGTTCTATGCCCTTAGGTAAGAGGTGCATGGACACAAACACAATATTTTAATTTCGCAAAAATTTACACACTCAATTTAGCATTTTTTTCCATCCAGAAGCATGAGTACATGCACAACAGACTTTTTCTAATTCTCTAACCTGTAACAATTAATTGATCGTTAACTAAGTCTAGTTACTCCCCCGGCCAATTAGCTTCTATCGGAAGACTATCTTGTGGAGGTTTATGCTCACTCGCCCAATATGTTTGATCATTGATATTATTATTATAGATTTTCTTACAAGTAATCCAGTTACACCAGTATTACACCATATAGAAGCTGCTTTATGAGTTAGACTAAGATAATTACAAAATAAATTCATTAGAAATACAGTACGATTGTCTTAGGCTTCCCTACAAAGCAAATCTTGATTATAAACCAAATGTCATAATAAACTGGGGCTATAAATGAAGATCTAAGTCTCAGTTTTGATTTCCAAGTCTCTCATTTTATAATACAAGGTCGAACTGACATAGGTTCCTACTGACCTTTATGCTTTAATATGAAAGGTAAGGGTATATCATTTGTTAAGCAATCTTAATATATAGTTGGGTATGAATATTGCATTTTGTAATTGAAATGCCACACATGTGTAAGAATTTATATATAAAAGAAAATCTTAAGACTGGAGAGAATGTTAGATTATAGATATTTAGATCAATTATATATTTAACACAAAATTATTATTGAGTATATAGAATTGAGTATATTATTGAGTATATAGAATAGATAAGCAGCAAGGATATATTATACAACACAGGGAAATATAGCCATTGTCTTGTAATAACTTTAAATAGAGTATAATCTATAAAAATATTGAATCAATATATTGTACACCTGAAAGTAGTATAATATTGTAAATCAACTATACTTCAATTAAGAAAAAAGTGTCTTCTACGGGACTTCCCTGGTGGCACAGTGGTTAGGAATCGCCTGCCAATGCAGGGAACACGGGTTTGAGCCCTGGTCTGGGAAGATCCCACATGCCCCGGAGCAACTAAGCCCGCGAGCCACAACTGATGAAGCCCACGCACCTAGAGCTGGTGCTCCACAAGAAGAGAGGCCACCGCAACGAGAAGCCCACGTACCGCAACAAGGAGTAGCCCCCACTCGCCGCAACTAGAGAAAGCCTGCGTTCAGCAACGAAGACCCAATGCAGCCAAAAATAAATAAATAAATGAATTAATTTTTTTTAAAGAAGAAAAAAGAATCTTCTAGAAACCATGGGTTAAATAAATGGCAAATCAAGAAAAAAAAAATGGATAGGCTTGAAAATGATGGCTCTATATACAAAGGATTTTTTCCATTGAATTGATTATTTAAAATCAACCTAAAATCAAATTTAATCAAAAAATGCTACATAAATTTCTGAAACATATCTTTACCATGTTTGCTATTATTCACATGTAAACTAAACAAGAAATTGGTACTGTATGCAAATAGTTTTTATGCTTTATTTTTGTGTAGAAGAAAAGGCTTGAAAATAAACCTGAAGTTTCAAACTTTAAAATTCAGCAACTGACCAAAACTCTATTTTCTGTTAGGGAAGAACAAACATTTCAGTATCATAATTCTAACAGTACGCTATCATCACTTTTGATCTCAGTATTTTGAATATATTTTACACTTTCTCATTTAATGTTTACAGAGTCACCAGGAAGTTGCAACAAAAGATTAGTGCATTTTATTAATGTTCACTGAAAATAAATACTTTGTATATTAGGCATCAATTTTAAAATATATAACTCATTTATTTTTTTAATAAATTTATTTTATTTATTTATTTTTGGCTATGTTGGATCTTCGTTGCTGCACGTGGGCTTTCTCTAGTTGCGGTGAGCGGGGGCTACTCTTCGTTGCAGTGTGCAGGCTTCTCACTGCAGTGGCTTCTCTTGTTGCGGAGCACGGGCTCTAGGTGCACGGGCTTCAGTAGTTGTGGCACACGGGCTCAGCAGTTGTGGCTTGCAGGCTCTAGAGCACAGGCTCAGTAGTTGTGGCTCACGGGCTTAGTTGCTCCGCGGCATGTAGGATCTTCCCAGACCAGGGCTCGAACCCGTGTCCCCTGAATTGGCAGGTGGATTCTTAACCACTGCGCCACCAGGGAAGCCCCCAAAATATATAACTCATTTATGAAAAATATATCATTTACAATCTTAATTTGATTACTGTAATTTACTCAAAAGACAAGATTCTTGTCTGGAAAGAATAAAGCATGTCTTTATCTTTAGTTCTATATCTTTTTCTACTTTTATCACAAGTTTGATATCATGGTGGTAGCCATCAAGGAAAGAAAAGTAGTAATCTCTAGGAGGCAGAGAATTACAGTGGTCTTCAAGCCCTAGCAATTTATTTTTCTAAAGAGTAATCTGGTTTTAATACCAGGACAGTCAAAGAAGGGAAATGAGAACTTTTTTTAAAGTTACCAAAGAGTCAGTGGGATGCAAACAGATCAAAATCTATGTGAAAGAAGTTCTACTGGGAAAGGATTTGGGAGAGAAAGTTATTCTTTATTAAATGATGCCAATAATACATCAGAGCTTACTGGAAACCTGTATTTAATGCTATTAAATGGGTCAGGTAACCAAAGCTAGAAGATTACCACCATTGTTCTTAATAGTCTAAGAAATGTGGCAGTATCATCATCAAAAGCAAGTTCTTTAAATAGTCACTTTCTTCAAATAATTTTTGACAATCTTACATCTTTTTCATATAAATGTGTTTATTTTTTATTTGGCTTTTCTTTTGCTTTTTAACATTCAATATGGCCATGTAACTTTTCACTTAAGGTATTTCATGACTGGCTTTCTTAACAAGAAATGTAGAATCAAATGTCTTTTCCTAGAGGAAGTAAAATTGAACAATTAATTTTATATTTTTATTTGTTACAATAATATGCTGAAAGAAATAGATCCAGTGACAAAGAAAAACAGAATTGAAATACGATCAATTCATAATATATCCCCTAGGATTTGTTTCTGAGAACCACAATAATATAGTTCACTCCTAAGCCAGTATATAGTCAAAAATTTACCTCTAATCTTGAAATTGTAAGACTAGAGTTCCTAAAACTTGACTTACTAGAATTATTCCATTATCGAGTAATTCAGCTGATTGCAATTTTATTTTAGTTACATTGAAATCTATCTTGATCATAGGATATACAAATATAAACAGCTTCTCTCAAATATACTTATTTTGTGAGACTCAGAGAAGATGAGTAAGTTGGCACTCTAGGCGACAAAGTTAGTATTTTGCTTAATAAAGTACGTGATAGTGGGACTTCCCTGGTGGTCCATTGGTTAAGGCTCTGCACTTCCAATGCAGGGGGTGCAAGTTCCATCCCTGGTCGGAGAACTAAGATTCCCACATGCCGCTTGGTGCGTCCAAAAAATAAATAAATAAAGTAATCTTTTTATGTTAGTAATCTATTACTTTAGTGATCTTTTCATGTCATATTTGATTTAAAAAAAACACTTGTACAATGACAGATTGTAAAATAAATCTCTTATTTCCTTAAATGATACTCATTTTGCTTTTATTTATTTTCCTTCCAGTTTTATTGAGATATAATTGACATACAATAATGTATAAGTTTAAGGTGTATAGCATAATGATTTGACTTATATAATTCATGAGCTGCTGTTCACAATATTGTGAAATAATGTTCACAATAAGTTAGTGAACATCCATTACCTCATATAGATGTAAAATAAAAAGAAAAGAAATATTCTCCTTGTGATGAGAACCCTTAGGATTTACTCCATTAACAACTTTCATATAGAACATTAATTATATTTATCATGCTGCACATAACATTCCTAGTGCTTACTTATTTTATAACTGGGAGTTTGTACCTTTGGACCACCTTCATTCAGTTTCCCATCCCCCCACCACCCACCTCTGTTAACCACAAATCTGATCTCTTATTCTATGAGTTTGTTTGTTTTTGAAGTATAATTGACCTACAACACTGTGTTAGTTCCTGGTGCACAACACAGTGATTCAGATATTTCTATACATTTCAAAATGATCAACATAGTTACCTTCTGTCACCATACAAAGATATTACACTATTATCAGCTACATTTACCTTCTTGTACGTTCTATACCTGTGATTCGTTTATTTTGTAATGGAATTTTTGTACATCGTAATCTACCTCACCTATTTATCTCATTTCCACACCCCATTCCCCTCCAGCAACCACATGTTTATTCTCTGTATTTATAACTCTGTTGCTATTTTATGTTTGTTCATTGGTTTTGTTTTTTGAATTCCATGTATGAGTGAAATAATACAGTGTTTGTCTTTCTCTGTCTGACTTACTTCACCTAGCATAACACCAAGTCTGTCCATGTTTTTGCAATAGCAAGATTTCATTCTTTTTTATGGCTGAGTAATATTTCTGTATGCGTGTGTGTGTGTGTGTGTGTGTGTGTGTGTGTGTGTGTACATGGGGGTTGTTCTTCATTTTAGTGCTTGCTCAGGCTTGGGAGCAACTCAGAGTACAGGGGTATATGGGGAGGAGAAAAGCTAACTAAAGAAAAAGAAAGGAAAAAGCAGAATGTAAGAAATTAGCACTTGTGAACACTTGATTAAACTGCATATTAATTTGTGAATTCCAATGTTTTTAACAAAGTTTCTTCAACAGCATTTTTAAGCTGGACATTTTAAGTGCCAAATGTGATTGGTTTTATGGAAAATAAATTAGTAGCTCTTAAGATATATGCACAATGTTTATGGGAAGAAAATAGTTAGGAGCAGTCTTGTTCTCTGTCTTTACAAAGGTAATAAACCCAGGGAACGAAGAAAGATGGTGACCTAGTTGAATCTCCTTATAAACATACCAAAGACAGACCTCTTGCAAATATAATGATGATATTTGCTAGCAAGAGTTATTATAATTCTTAGTATCTCTGGAATTACTTATGGTCAACAGACCTAAAATCCATGGGTTATTAATTGTCCTTGGAAAACATCATGAAAATTATGTAACTATTGGAATAAATAGTGGAGACAGTTCATAGGTGAAATAGTTTCTTTCCATATAAAAGCTTGTGCTGTCATACATCACTCAGAGACCTCAGATCTTGGCCAGTTTATATTCTAATGCGGCAGGTGCTGGCAAACTTCAGCTTCTCCCAGGTTTGCTTGTCTTGCAATCGTTTATATCCTTAAAATTATTTGTAAAGCTTAAAAGTGAATACAACCTCTAGTTCCTATGGGTTTCATTGGAAAATACAATTCTGTATGTTACTTTAGCTTAATTCACATTTTCGTTGCAAAGAATTTTTGAGTAAATATTTAAATTAATAGTTGAAGCAAATTTTATTCACTGTAATGTCTTTGTTTCTCTGAAAAAATATGATACAAATTGAAGGCTACCTTTAAAATATGTTTGGCATCCCCAATGAAATATGTGGAAGAGAAATAGTTGCTCTAGTTAAATAATATATGCCAATGAAACAAGAACATATTGACATGGAAATGCATGTAGATAGCATAAGAAAAAGGTAAAGGAAAAGGGAAAAAATGGAATAATGCATTAATCTTCATGTTAAGTAACATAATGCAGAAATCACACTGTGGAATACTGAAAAGGGAGCAAAAAGTCCCAGCTTGAGTTATTTGCTTAGAATGTAGAGGAAAGGAGATGGGTCATTCTCAACTCCTAAAAGCTGTATTTCATGGCTCATGCTCCCCATTCTTCCGTCTTCAAAGCCAGCAATGGTCCTTCTCATGCTCTGAATCTTTAATCTCCCTTCTTCTGTTTACCACAGAAGAAAAGGCTCCTGTGAGTAGATTGAAACCACCAGGATCATCCAGAATCATCTCTAATCTCAAGGTCCCTAGACCTTATTCACCCTTGGAAAGTTCCTTTTGCCATTTAACGTAATATATGCACAGATTCCAAGAATTAGGATGTGAGCATTTTCGGGGGACCATTATTCTATCTACCACAATTTACTAGAAGGTTAATCATTTGGCCTCTATGTCACAGTTTTTGCAGATGTGAAATGGGGATGATATTAATGCCTCATTCATAGTTGTTTGTTAGGAACAAAATAAGTTACTTAAGCAAAATAATTAAAACGAAGTATTGCATATAGTAAGAATTATATAAGGGTTCGTTGTTACTTTTAATACATAGCAAAAATATGAAACCGTCCCATTTTGTAATATTGTGAGAAAAATCCATGTGATGGCTACCATGCAATCAATGCAATGATTATTAATGATTTATAATTCTGTGTAAAAATGATTTGTCAGGCTAATCAGTTAAATATAACTGAGGTAGGGTGGATATATGAAGATGATAGATGATTAATAGCTAGCTAGATAGATAAGAGATGACAGATAGATAGGTAGATAGATAGATACATACATACATAGGTAGACGGACAGACAGACTCAAGAAACCCTATCACCTAAACATAACTGAAAGATATATTCCAACATTTTAACAATGTCTGCCACCTGGAAAATGAGTTTTCTATTATTTTTGTTTTTTATGTATAATAATTCTAGAGTATGTTGCTTTCATAATTAAAAAGAAAATTTAAATGAATTGCCTATGATAGGCCTGAGACTTTTCCCCCTTTCTTCTACTGATACAAGGTAAAATAAATTATCGAATTTACTTCCTTTACAGATAATGATTACTGATCACCTCTTTCATAACATGACTTCAGTGGATCGTCACAGTTTGATCTTAGCCAGTGAAGCCTCAGCAGACATCATTCTTTATTGCACTTACACAGGCTTATTCCTCAACTCTTCTCTTTCAGCAGAGTGATAGAGCAGAGAGCCTTCAGTAGAATTATGTCTATAAAATAGACAATCTCCCTTTTTCCTACTTGTCCATCTTTCTTTGAGCCAATGGATTTTATTCAATTTCTCAATTTATAAAAGAAGAATAAATTAGTAAACCTCAACAAGTTTGGTTGTCCTGAACAAATTATCAACCAAACTGATTCTCTAATGATGATTTTTCATCCTTAGTCAGCTCTTCAAACATATCACATATTTTACGTATGTGATAAATATTTAGATGATATCTAGTAATACCTTGCCAGTAACAGGCATTCATAATCATTTCTCTGACATTTATGTCAATTGAAAACCAGTTAATCCAACTACAAGAGCAATTTCTTAATCTCGATTTGATAACTTACCCAGCACTAATTCTCCTCCACAACTGTTAACAAAACCAAATTTGATACTTCATTAATTGATGAATACAATTTGCATTACACATAAAACTATTGTTTATAACAGTTTTCCACTGTTTATAACAATTTCCCAAATATTTATAACATTTTCCACAGCTATAAATTATTATTTATAAAATTTTTCTCATTTTTGTTTTTTGGGAAAACAAATAAAAACCCTGTTCCTTCTTTGTGAGAACCTGCCGCTCTGATTAAGAGGCCATATGCTTTATTTAACATAACAATGGATCATAAAGGTAGAAGGAAGTGTGTTTATGCTAGTCTTGGATACTGATAGTAAAGGAAAAATTGTTACTCTTAAGTAATGGCCAGTTTTTAATCAAACACCAGTTTTGCTTAGTGATGTTTAGGTTTTCTACTTTTATGTTATCTACCTGAAATTTTTATTATTGAAATATTTTCAGGAAAATAGCTTTGCTTTTACAACTTTAAAACATACTAGATTCTAAACCATTTTTAATCACTAAATCAATTATTTTAATAATGCCATATTTTATAACAATGTGTTTCTTTGGAATAAAACTAGCATGGTACCTTAGAAAAAAGTCTGCCTAGTTTCTTCTACATCTGGATACGTTACTAGTTCTTATGTATCCTTTAAGAAGCTTACTCAGTTTTAGAAGATGAAACAGTCTTCTATGTTTGGGTTAGCATTATATGTTTTTATAAGCAGGTAGCATTGTATGTTTTGAGCGATCCTAACACCTAAATACTTGCCAGAACCCTAGCATATGACAAGTACACAGATTTTGCCACTATGGTCTGCACATTTTATATCCTGGTGTCTGTGTATTTCCATTATACCTATAGTACATCATTCAGCCCTTTTCCCTGAAATCCTGAGAGAATTCTCATATCTGTAATCCGAACCATCTAATTTCATTCACTCTACCACTGTCTCAGCTCCCATTTTACAATAATAAACCCACCATAATTATGTATAAAATGGTATATAAAGAAAGCAACATCATATATGGAGCAAAATCTTATAGAAGTAGCATTCAATAAGATTTTTATTTGGGAAGGTTATTTTATCTCTGGGTATAATTGAAATATTTGAGAAATTCAGATTAGAACAGTGAGATATCACTACACATCTGTTAGAATGACTAAAATTCAAAACACTGAAAATATCAATTCCTGGAAAAGATGCAGAGCAATAGGAACTCCCCTTCATTCTTGTTTGTAATGCAAGATGGAATACCAGTTTGCAAAAAGTATGTCAGTTTCTTACAAAACTAAACTATGTCTTATGTGATCCAGCAGTTGTGCTCCTAGGTATTTAGTCAACTGATTTAGAAACTTAGGTCCACACAGAAAGCTGTATGCTTGGCTTCCCTGGTGGCACAGTGGTTAAGAATCCGCCTGCCAATGCAGGGGACACAGGTTCAAGCCCTGGTCTGGGAAGATCCCACATGCCGCAAAGCAACTAAGCCCGTGCACCACAACTACTGAGCCTGCGCTCAGAGCCCGAGCCACAACTACTGAAACCCACCACCCTAGAACCTGTGCTCCGCAATAAGAGAAGCCACTGCAATGAGAAGCCCGTGCACTGCAATGAAGACCCAATGCAGCCAAAAATAAAATAAATTAATTTAAAAAAAAGAGAAACCTGCATGCTAATGTTTAAAGAGTTTTATTCATAATTGCCAAAATCTGGACGCCATCAACTTGTTCTTCAATATGTGACAGATGAACACATGGTGGAAATAAACTAGCAAGCTATGAAAAAACATGGATAAATGCATAGTTCTAAGTGAAAGAAGCCATTGTGAAAGCATTACATACTTTATGATTCCAATTAGTTGACATTCTGTAAAAGGCAGAACCAGAGATATGATAAAATGATCAGTGGGGTTTTGGGATTGGTGCTAGGGAGAAGTGATGGATGGGTGAATAATAGGGAATGTTTTACAGTGGTGAAATTATTCTGTATGATTCTATTATGGTGGGTAAAAGACACATTGAATTTGTTAAAACCTATAGAGCTTTATAGCACAAAGAGTGAATTCTTAATCTATGAAAGTTTACTAAGAATTCATTTAAAGGTCAGGGGATCACAGGATTGAATGCAGAATATGACAAAACAATGTAATTGTATTATAAATGTATGAAATAATCTTATTGATATGGTGGGAGAAGAAAACCACTGCTGACGTAGGTAACTTTGGAAATCAGTGGAATCTGAAAGACTGAATATAGGAATACCATACATAATAACTGCTCTCTAATTGATAAAGTTGTTTCCCATGGGGTATGAATTAACAATTTTGATATCACTAAACATGTATATTGGAACTGAACAATTAAATAAATGGATGGAAGCTAAGTTTCTAAATATTGAAGTGGGAGGTTAGAAATGAACAAAGGGAGGAGGCTAGGATAATCTATGTAATAATGATTTAGAGTTTCAGACATCAGTATGAAGTTACATTTAGCTTAATATTGATACAGCTGGCTATATAGAGAGAGACTAGTATACACACTTATATTTCCTTGTTTGGTTACCTGAGAGCCCTTAAGCAATGACACGCTAGTAGCAATGAGCCCACCTAGCACTCATACCTAGGTCTCTAGTACCATTCTCCAGTGAAAGGAACCAGAGCTTCCTGGAGAAATGGCTGATTCTAGGGGAAAATAAACGTAATGCGACTAGAGCATTTTGTAGTGTCAGAAAGTACGTGCTAAACACACACACACACACACACACACACACACACACACACAATGATATGTCAAAGGGAAACAGGGGCCAACTGAAGTCCCAATGGCCAAAGCTGGAACAATTTGAACTCCAAAAGAAATAAAGTAATACTGGATTATAACTGGAAGACAAAATAAATACCCATGAGTCTGTGCTGGTAAAAATAAATTACTGAGTAACTAAATGATTAATTGGGAGAGAACAGACAAATATCCTCCTGTGCAAAAGAATTCCAAACAACTTAACTGTATACTCTGCCTTCAAGGTGGTAGAACATAATTCCCCATCTATTCCAAAGAGTATGTTTTGCAAAGCTATAAGAAAGAGTAACTTTGAAATGGAGGAACTTGAAAAACTCTACCTTGGACAGGTCAAGGTCAATACAACAGTGACAAATCCTGTTGATAATATGCACCCTTGATATAATGTGATGAAAATGGCAGTTAATCTTGGTGGATTTTCTCATCAAATCCAAGAATCGCAATGTGATCATGAGCAAAACATTAGACAAATCCAAGATTGGGGGCCATATTACAAAATACCTAACCAGTACTTCTCAAAACCCTCAAGGTCATAAAAACCAAGTAGAATCTAAGAAACTGTCACAGCCAAAAGTAACTATTTTTGGTATATGTCTTTTGTGTTATAAGGCTTACATGAGTTATAGTAGTATGAATTTAATCTTTTAAATAGTGATATTTGTAACATTAAAAATTTTGTCTAGTAAACTATGAAGCTTAAAAAATAAACCAGTGATAAATTAAATTACCTACCTATTGGAAAATAGGTTAAAAAATTCTCCTCTTTATATAAATGTTCTGATTCTTTAGGAATTATATAATTTCAATATTTTGATGGTCTTTTAAAAGATAGATTTCAAATAGTTTACTTGTTTCTAATGCAGTGCTGTTCTTGGGACTTATTTATCCATTCATTTACCATATATTAACATATTTATTGAGCATCTATCATATGCCAAGCACTGGGCAAGGCACTGTGAAGACATACATGCAGAGTTCTGATATGGTTCCCCTTCTTTTGGATCTCAGACACCGTTGGCGAAAATAGATATTAAACAGATAATTAAAATCATAACAAATGACACAGTGAAGAAACACAGCATTCTGTTTTAATGCACAACCTCTTTTGTGGGGTCAGAAAAGTTTTCCTGAATAAAAAGTGATATTGATGTGTAGACTGAGAGAATGAGCAAGATTTGGCAAGGATAAGTAATTTACAGCACTTCAGACAGAAAATAATGAAAAAACAAACAGCAACCAAAAAATATTTGAAGTTGCTAGTGTAATTTAAGGAGCTCTTACTGATTTCAGGGACTCAGAGAAAGTTAGAGTGCTAGGGCTCAGATTCTAACGGGAAAAGAATAAGAGCATTCTAGACGAGGTAGGGACTAGAACTTAGGAATCTTGGAAGCCACAGTAGTGCTGTTGGAGTTATCAAAAATCAAACAAAAAAACAAGAAAACATAGGGAGCCAGTGATGGATTTCAAACAAGAAACTGCAAGCATTAAAACTAAATATTTAAATAGATCAGTTTAGATATCTTGGATGAATGGAATGAAGGAGTCTAATGTGGATGCAGATTGATAATTACTCATCCTTTCAGAGCAAGGGTGTGTCTCCTCCAGTGATCCTTAGACACCAGGTCGTTCAATTATAATTCTGTGTGCAGATAAATTATAATTTGCTGACCTGTGGATCAGGATAATGTTTTGTTTAGTCTGCAACTACTACTTGTCCCTTTGATGGAACAAGGTGGAAGTCCTTTGTACAGAGGAGGTATAGCTCACATGTTGTCAAATGAAGTTTATTGTTTTGCAATCATAGTTCATAAAACATATTTTAAAATAACTTTTTAAAAATAGCAGACATCAATCCCATAACAGAGATAGCCAAACAAATAGCAACTGTGGTGTCTTGAGGAAGAATCAGAAAGTGTGTAGAGAAAGATTGTGTATGATCCATCAGACACTTCCACTGGAAAGTCATGCTGCTCAATGAAGAATGCCTCGAGTGCCCTTCAGCACAAACCAAAACCCCCAGGATGTAAAAATATAGCTTAGTCTAGTAATTAATGGGCAGAATATTCACAGTCTGAAGGGAAAAAAGATGTTATAATTAAAAACACAATAAATGTGACTACTAATATAACTAAATACTTAAAGAAAATTCACTTGTGATACCCTTGGAAAGGAATATCTAGTTAATACTTTAAAATTGCTTCAATTCTTCATTTGTGAGAATTTACACTAAACTGCCTTATGTTAGAACAGTATGTGTAATTCTGGAATACTCTTAATAATACTGGTTTCAGTGCTATGTGGGTTATAGTGCTATCAGAAAAAGATCACACAGTTTTTTAAGTGGCTTTTTTTTTTTTTTCAGCCAAAGATATGGAATTTGAAAGAGTGGCAGCTCTGTAGGTTAAAACAGTTAGACTGTTTCTGAGTAGAACTATTCTCTTTCCCTTGGTTCCCTTGGCATGCTATTGCTTATAAGATTGCAGTATTAATAAAATGCCATATTCTTCCTGTGTCACTGTACTTTAATATTGAAGACTATGTACTCTATTTAAAATAACATTTATTAATATCAAGATCTTCTCATTTTGAAACAATCTCTATAGAAGTTAGCTAATTGAGGCAAAAAAGCAGAGGTGGTACTCAGTTGTCCATAGACAATATCCCTGCCTCCTGGTTTCCTATGTACTAAAGGCCCCTGACTCTTTCAAAACACTTTTACATGGAAGGTTTGCATACTAAATTGTGAAAAAAAAGATGGTGATCATGATTCATTTCCCTATGTTATGTCCCTAGCTCTTGGTTTATGATTATATATCAATCTACAAAAATTAGTACTCATAATTACTTTTTTATGATTGAGCACCAATCAATTTCTACCTATTAGACTTAGTGGATTTTACTTAGCCTATTTTATATTATTGCCCCTTTTAAAACATTATCATAGAATCATGAGCTTTTATTGATTCAACTCTTCTTAAATGATTCTAATTATTGTTTGCTATTTGAGAATAAAATTTCACTAATTTGCAAGTGTGACCTACTCCGTACTACTACTACCAGCAGACACGAATTAAAGACATACTTCCTCCTAAGACTAAGATGGTTTTATGTGACATTTAATTCTCTACCCCCAAACCTGAATGAGCCATTATTCAAAAATCCTAGATTCTTTTATATTTTCAATCTACTTTGTTTCCTTTATGTAAATTATGATTTCTAGTGCATAGAAATGCTAAGTATATTTTATACATTGATCTAGTATCCAGCAGCCTGTTTAACTCTCTTATTATTTTCACAAGAGCAAGGTTGTTCATTTGAGAATTACTTTAAAACAAAAAGTGAAGAAACCCCCATTAGGAGAGTCTGTCTAAAACAGAAAGATTGTTTAAAAAGAAATGGTA
Source organism: Balaenoptera musculus (assembly GCF_009873245.2). NCBI lineage: Eukaryota > Metazoa > Chordata > Mammalia > Artiodactyla > Balaenopteridae > Balaenoptera > Balaenoptera musculus. Next base: position 56,747,918 of record NC_045796.1, on the reverse strand, counting down.
TCTTTTAAAACAGCTGTAATACTTCTCTTTTTTGGGTATGTGTGTCAAAATAGGTTCGTTATATCTAACATTTCTTCATTCCTCAAAGAAGGAAGATGATTTAGCATTTTACACTGATAATTTATATTTGTTGGTAGACAGCTCCCTGTGACTTCTGTTCTTTTTCTGATTTCTCATTGTTTCTCCATTCTCTTGGGAAAATTTTTATGAATTGATCATTATGTGCATACTTTAGGAATATCTAGCCTTGAAAAATAGTTAAGAATTCCTAAACTATAAATAACAATAATATGTTGACTGTGTAGGAAACTTCTCCTTTTAAAACCAAACTGGAGGGCTTCCCTGGTGGCGCAGTAGTTAAGAATCCGCCTGCCAATGCAGGGGACATGGGTTCAATCCCTGGTCTGGGAAGATCCCACATGCCACGGAGCAACTAAGCCCGTGTGCCACAACTACTGAGCCTGCGCTCTAGAGCCCGCGAGCCACAGCTACTGAGCCCACGTGCCTAGAGCCCATGCTCCACAACAAGAGAAGCCACCGCAATGAGAAACCCGCGCACTGCAACAAAGAGTAGCCCCCGCTCTCTGAGGCTAGAGAAAGCCCTCGCACAGCAATGAAGACCCAACACAGCCAAAAATAAAACAAACAAATAAATAAATAAATTTATAAAACCAAACTGGAAAAAAAAAAAGAAAAAAAAAAACAAACTGGGATTGAGTAGTAATCTTGCTAAGCACTTGCTAGAAAAGAAGAGCTCTGAAAGAGGAAAAACTTTAAATTCAGTTTAAAAAAATCTTTTAGTTTATTTATCAGAAGTTTATAAATTATATTAGCAAAAGGTTCATGTAATATTCCTGATACAGAGATGAATTTTGGGGCAAATTATAATTAATGTTAAAGGCTTAGAAAGATTTCTGGTTTCCAGTCAGTATGTAGGAAGCTTTGGAAGATGCCACTCTGCCCTAAGAAGTAAAAAGCTGAACAAATTGAAAAATCAAAAATTCTTTTTAGATCTGTATGATAAGTAAGGTCACAGGGCGAATTACTGCCTTCAAAATTGAAGAGACTGGCAGGAGAACACAAAATCACAACTTATTAGAAGAGCAAACTCCATGGGAACCAGTGCTGGGTACGGAAAACTGGACTATAATTGATGTATTGTTAGAGGCTTAATGTAGAAAACTGGGAGAGTTAGAAACTTCAGGGGGAACCAGTCAATGGAGATCACCCAACTTTTATGAGTTTTACCTCCTGCATCTATGCCACACTGAATATAGGAGAAAAATCCCCTAGTGCTTCCAGCAGGGGAAGGAGGAAATGTGCCGTTTTTAAATATGCTAGTGCATTCTGTTCTTCTTAATAAGGTCCATCCACAGGATAAACACTTTAACCATAGTAAAACTTGCTGGGGTTTTATTAGAGCTTAACTGACCTGAGGGAAGAGAAATAACGAACTCCAGCCAGCTCTAGCCTTACAACTGGGAGAAGGGAAATACTGAACATTATCCACTTAGCCATCCTGCCCTACTTAAGGTGTGGGGATGGGGGAAAACTGAGACACATGTGTGAAGTTCACAGTCCAGAGCTATAGGCTCATTAAAAGGCTTGAGACTTAACTCATAGGACTATAAAATGCTGCCCCAACCACACACCTCACCAACACATTACTAAAGGCCTACTTATAGCAGTTCCTTTTACCCAGTATAATATGCTCCACTATCAAGAAAAAAAAAATACAAGAATACTAAAAGGCAAAAAAACACAGCTGGAAGAGACAGAGCAAGCATCAGAAACAAATTGAGATATGCCAGCAATACTGGAATCATCAGACTGAGAATTGAAAACAACTGGTTGATATGTTAGGGGCTTTAATGGATAAAGTAGACAGCATGCAAGAATAAATGGGCAATGTAAACAGACAGATGGAAATTCAAAGAAAGAACCAAAAAGAAATCCTAGAGATAAAAACCAAAACACTATAACAGAAATGAAGAATGCCTTTATTGGGTTTATTATAGAGTGCACATGGCTGGGGAAAGAATTTCTGAGCTTTAGGATATCTCAACAGAAACCCTCAAGACTGAAAAACAAACAGAATAAAGATGAAAAAGTAGGACATCATATTCAAGAACTGTGGACAACTGTAAAAAGTGTAGCATACATGTAATGGAAATACCAAAAAGAGAGAAAAGAAAAACAATAGTAGAAAATATTGAAAAAAATAATGAATGAGAATTTATCCCAAATTAGTATTATACACCAAACCACAGATCAAGGAAGCTCAGAGAGCACCAAACAGAATGAATATAAAAAAATTTTTACTTTGGTATATCATTTTCAAACTATAAAAATATCAAACATAAACAAAAATACTGAAAGGACCTAGAGGGAAAACAAAAACAAAAACACTTTACCAATAAGAATTACTTATCAGAAACCATACAAGCAAGAAGAGAGTGGAGTAAATTATGTAAAGTATTGAGAGAAAAAAACAAAACACCAAACTAGAATTCTGTACTTTGCAAAATTATCCCTCAAAAGTGAAGGAGAAATAAAGTATTTTTCAGATGACAAAAATTGAGAGAATTGTTGCCAATAGGCTTGCCTTGAAGGAAATGTTAAAAGTTCTTTAGAAAGAAGGAAAAATATATAGATCAGAAACATGGATCTACATGAAGAAAAGAACAGCATTGAAGAAGGAATAGTGAAGGTAAAATAAAAACTTTTTTTTTTGGTTTTTAACTGATCTAACCAATAACAGCTTATGGGAGAGTGGTATGGACTTATGTACACTACCAAATGTAAAATAGATAGCTAGTGGGAAGCAGCCACATAGCACAGGGAGATCAGCTTGGTGCTTTGTGTCCACCTAGAAGGGTGGGATAGGGAAGGTGGGAGGGAGACACAAGAGGGAGGAGATATGGGGATATATGTTTATGTATAGCTGATTCACTTTCTTATACAGCAGAAACTAACTCACAATTGTAAAGCAATTATACTCCAATAAAGATGTTAAAAAAAGAATAATAGCAACACTGCATTCAATTTTATATATAAATACATGCATACATATATACATAAATACAAATATGTATATATATATATATATAAAATGCATGCTTTGTATAAGTAAAATGGGAAGAGTGAGAAGAATTAGGAATACTTTGTTATTATAAGGTAATCACAGTATGATGAGGCTGTATACTGTTATTTGAAAGTGGACATGGGTTAGGTGCAAATGTATATCGCAAAATCTACAGCAACTAATAAAAAAATATTAAAAGCAGTATAATTGATAACCTAAGAAAGGAGAGAAAATAGAAGCATATAAAATGCTCAACAAAACCACAAAAGACAAAAAAAGAGTGAATGACAAAGAGAGAAACAAAGAACAGGGGCAACAAATGAAAACCAGGAACTAATAGGTAGATATTAATCCAATTATAGCAATAATTTACTTAAAAGTCAGTGGTGTAAATGTACCAATTAAGATAATAGAGATTGTTAGAGAGGATTAAAAATAAGACCCAACTCTATGTTGTTTACAAGACACTCACTTTAAATAAAAAGACACGTAAAGATTAGAAGTAAATAGAGAAAAATATCCCATGCTGCACTAATCAAAAGAAAGCAGGGATAGCTATGTTAAGTTTTGCAGACTTCACAGTAAGGAAAGTTATCAGGGATGAGGAGGTAATTACTTAATGATAAAGTGATCAATTCTGCAAGAAGGTATAATGACCCTTAATGGGGATGTGCCAAAAACCAGAGCATCAAAATTCATGAGGAAAAAACTGGAAGAACTGCAAGGAGAATAGATAAATTCACCATTATAGTTTGAGACTTCCACACTCCTCTATCAGAAATGGATCAGATCTAGCAGGGAGAAAATCATTAAGGACATAGTGGAACTCAACAAAACCATCAATTAGCTGGAAATAATTGGCATCTATAGAATACTTCATCTCACAACTGCAGAATACACATTATTCTTAAGCTCACATAAAGCAGTCACCAAGATAGAACACATCCTGTGCCATGTAATACATATCAACAAATTGAAAAGAATAAAAATCATAAACTGTCTGTTCTCACACCATGATGGAATTAAACTAGAAATCAATAACAAAAAGATAGGTGGAAAATCTCTAGATACCTAGAGATTAAGTAACAGTTATAATTAACACATGGGTCAAAGAAGAAATTTCAAGAGAAATTTTTAAAAATATTTTGAACTAAATAAAAATGAAAGCACAACTTATCAAAATGTGTGGGATGCAGGGAAAGCAGTGCTTAGAGGGAAATGTATTGCAGCAAATGCATATATCAGGAAAAAAGAAAGGTATACAATCAAAAATTTAAGCTTCCACATTAGGGAACTATAAAAAGAAGAGCAACTTAAATCCAAACTAGGTAGGAGAAAATAAATAATAAAAATTTAGGTAAAAAAATCAATGAAATTGAAAATAAGAAACCAATAGAGTGAATAAACAAAACCAAAACCCGGTTCTTAGAAAAGGTCAATAAAATCAATAGGCCTCTAGCCAGGCTAACTAAGAAAAAAAGAGAGAGGACACAAATTATTAGTATCAGAAATGAAAGAGAGGACATCATGACAGATCCCATGGATATTAAAAGGATAATAAAGAAGACTCTGAACAACTCTATTCCCCCAAAATTGATAACCTAGACAAAATGGACCAACTCCTTAAAAAATACAGTCTACCAGAACTTACATAAGAAGATATATACAATTTGAATAGGTCCAAATCTATTAAAGAAATTGAATCAACAATTAATAATCTTCCCAAACAAAACTTACCAGGCCCAGATGAGCTCATTGGTGAATTCTACCAAACATTTAAGGAAGAAATTATACCAATTCTCTACCATATCCTTCAGAAGACAGAGACAGAGGAAATATTTCTTTAACTCATTCTGTTGAGGCCAGCATTACACTAATATCAAAACCAGACAATGAATTACAAGCAAAGAATACTACAAACCAATATCTCTCATAAATGTAGATGAAAAAAATCCTCAACAAAATTAGCAGATAAAATCCATCATTACGTAAAAAGCACTATATACCATGAATGACTGGATTTATTCCAGGCAATCTATCACATCAACAAGCTAAAGAAGAAAAATTCTATGATCATAGTAAGAGTTGCAAAAAAAGCATTTGACAAAATCCAAGACCCATTAATCTTAAAAAACTCTTAGTAAACTAGGAATAGAGCTGAACTTACTCAATTTGATAAAGGATATCTACAAAGACTACAACTAACATTATACTTAATGTTGAAAAGCTTAATGCTTTCACACTAAGATCAAGAAGAAATCAAAGATGACCTCTCTCACTGCACTTTTCAACATTGTACTGGAAGTTCTAACTAATGCAATAAGACAAGGAAAGGAAATTAAAAGTATATAGTTTGGGAAGGAAGAAAGAAGACTCTTTGTTTGCAAATGACATGATCATCTCTGTAAGAAAGAACCAAAAAAAAATCTTCTGGCACTGTCAGTAATAAGCAATTATATCCATTCCTCTGTTTATGGACATTTAGGTTGCTTCCATGTCCTGGCTATTGTAAATAGTGCTGCAATGAACATTGGGGTGCATTTATCTTTTCAAATTATGGTTTTCTCAGGGTATATGCCTAGGAGTGGGATTGCTGGGTCATATGGTAGTTCTATTTTTAGTTTTTTAAGGAACCTCCATACTGTTCTCCATAGTAGCTGTACCAGTTTACATTCCCGCCAACAGTGTAGGAGGCTTCCTTTTTCTCCACGCCCTCTCCAGCATTTATTGTTTGTAGATTTTTTGATGATGGCCATTCTGACTGATGTGAGGTGATACCTCATTGTAGTTTTGATTTTCATTTCTCTTATAATTAGTGATGTTGAGCATCTTTTTGTGTGCTTTTTGGCCATCTGTATGTCTTCTTTGGAGAAATGTCTATTTAGATCTTCTGCCCATTTTTTGGTTGGGTTGTTTGGTTTTTTGATACTGAGCTGCATGAGCTGTTTGTATATTTTGGAGGTTAATCCCATGTCAGTTGCTTAAATGTCCATCAACAGAGGAATGGATGAAGAGGATGTGGTACGTATATGCAATGGAATATTACTCAGCCATAAAAAAGAACAAAATAATGCCATTTGCAGAAACATGGATGGACCTAGAGACTGTCATATTGAGTAAAGTAAGTCAGACACAGAAAGACAAATATCATATGATATCACTTATATGTGGAATCTAAAAAAAGGGTACAAATTAACTTATTTACCAAACAGAAGTAGAGTCACAGATATAGAAAACAAACTTATGGTTACCAGGGGATAAGGGGGGGAGAGATAAACTGGGAGATTGGGTTGACATATACACACTACTATACATAAAATAGATAACTAATAAGGACCTACTGTGTAGCACAGGGAACTCTACTCAGTACTCTGTAATGGCCTCTATCAGAAAGGAATCTAAGAAAGAGTGGATATATGAATATGTATAACTGATTCACTTTGCTGTACAGCAGAAGCTAACACAACATTGCAAATCAACTATTCTCCAATAAAAATTTTAAAAAATAAAATAAAATAAATTATACCATCAAAAAAATAAAGTGCTTAAAATAGTGCCTGAAAAATAAATTAAATAAATAAATATATATATATATAAACAAAACTCTCCCTTGAATTCACATCTCCCTTTAGCTAATAATCCATATACTTTCCCATGCAGAAAAAAAAAAAAATTCTCCTAAAAGTTGCCTATATTTACTTTATGTAATATCTCACTTTATTTCTTAAACCCATCATAATCTCATCTTAAATCATTATCTTTTTTAAAATCATTAGTGACTGCTACTTTGCTCTATCCAAATTTAGTTCTCAGTTGTTATTTTACTTGACACGTCATTGAATGAGTCTGTCAAAAGATGCTGTAAATATAAATTACAAATATATAAGTACATGTCTAAAATGGCATTTTATATACCTGTTTGTCCTTCTAAGCTGTACTGTATTTGTGGAAAACAAATAAATAAACATTGAATTTCACCCTGAAATAAAAATAAGCAATTACAGCAAGGTTGAAGGTACAAGGCAGATATACAAAATCAGTTGTTTTTCTATATACCAGCAGTGAACAACTGGATTTTATTTTTAAGGTCAGGCTGGCCTGATGAGACTTTGCACTCTTCTGCCACTGTACAGAAGAGACCTGGGACGAGCCACTCTCTGCCTCTTCCTCCCTTCTGGGACCTCCTTGGTCTTATGGGTGCCTTGGAGTGTTCCTGTACCTGTGATTTTATAATAAAAACATAATACTATTTATATTAGCACCCCCAAATGTTAAATACTTATGTATAAATCTAACAAAATATGTACAACATGTATATGAGATGAGAACAACTACAAAACTCTGAAGAAAGGTATAAAAGAAGACTAAGTAAATGCAGAGATATTCCATTTTCACATATAGAAAGACTCAATTTTGCCAAGATGTCACTTCTTCCCAAATTGAACTATAGATTCAATGTAATTCCAGTCAAAATCCCAGCAAGTTATTTTGTAGATATCAACAAATTGATTTTAAATTTACAGGGACAGTCAAAAGACCCAGAATAGTGTACACAATATTGAAAGAGAACAAAGTTGGAAGACTGATACTACCTGACTTTATGTCTTATTATAAAGCTACAGAAATCAAGACAGTGTGGTATTGGCAAAAGAAGAGACGAACAGATCAATGGACCAGAATAGAGAACCTAGAAACAGACCTATATTATATATATAATAAATTGATCTGTAATAAAGGAGTAAAGACAGTAAAACAAAGATAATCTTCTCCAGAAAATGGTACTGGAACAACTGGATATCCACATGCGGAACAAAGAAGAAGAAGAAAAAGGAGAAGGAGGAGGAGGAGGAGGAGAAGAAGAAGAAGAGAAAGAAGAAGAGGAAGAAAAAGAGGAAGAGGAAGAAGGAGAAGGAGGAGGGGGAGGGGGAAAGAAAGGAAATGAAATGAATCTAGTCACAGACTTTATACTACTTCACAAAAAATAGCTCAAAAATGGATCACAGACCTAAATATAATATGCAAAACTATAAATCTCCTAGAAGATAACATAGGAGAAAACCTAGATGACCTTGGGTATGGCAATGACTGGATACAAATCAAAGTCATGATCCATAAAATAAATAATTGATCAGTTAGATTTCATTAAAATTAAAAACTCTGCTAAAGACAATGCCAAGAGAAAGAGGAGACAAGCCAGACTGGGAGAAAATATTTGCAGACACAGATGATAAGGAACTGCTATAAAAAATATATAAAGTACTCTCAAAACTCAGTCATAAGAAAACAAACAAGATTAAAAAATTGAGCCAAAGACCTTAACAGACACCTCACCAAAGAAGATATACAGATGGAAAATAAGCATATGAAAAGATCCTCCTCATCTTTTGTCATCAAGGAAATACAAATTAAAACAATGAGATACCACCACACAACTACTAGTATGGCCAAATTCCTGAACATTGACTTCAAATGCTGGCAGGAATATGGAGCAACGGGAACTCTCAAACATTGCTGAGGAGAATGCAAAATTGTATAGCCACTTTGGAAGACAGTGCAGCAGTTTCTTACAAAACTAAATGTACTCCTACCATATGATCCATCAATCATGCTCTCTGTTATATACCCAAAGGAGTTAAAAACTTATGTCCATACAAAAACCTGTACATGGATGTTTACAGCAGGTTTATTCATGATTGCCTACACCTGGAAGCATCCAAGATAACCTTCAGGAGATGAATGAATTAAGAAACTCTGGTTGGTACTTCCAGATAATGGAATATTATTCAGTGTTATCAAGCTATTTAAAGACATGGAGGGAACTTAAGTGCAAATCACAAAATGAAAGAAGCCAATCTGAAAAGTCTACATTGAAAAATCAATCTATCATATGATTCCAAATATACGATATTCTGGAAAAGGCAAAACTATGTAGACAGTAAGAATATCAGTAGTTGCCAGGGGTTGGGGGGGTGTAGGGATGAATAGGTGGAGCACAGTGGTATTTTAGGGCAGTGAAACTATTCTGTATAATATTATAGTGGTGGATACATATTATTACACATTTGTCTAAATCCATAGAATGTACAACACCAAGAGTGAACTGTAATATAAACTATGGAGTTTGGGTGAAAATCAGGTGTCGGTGTAAGTTCATAAATTGTAATGTACCACTCTGGTGGGGGACAATGATAATGGGGGAGGCTATGCATAAGTGGGGGCAGGGAGTATATATAAAAATCTCAGAACCTTCTGCTCAATTTGCTGTGAACCAAAAACTGTTCTAAAAAGTAAATTCTATTACGAAAAAGTGAATTAGAGAAAAATATGTTAGTCTCACCTATATTCTAGAATTGAATAAAGGTTTTACTTTCATTCTCAATTTCAATGATTTTTATATCAAGACCCTTGCAAATATAGATAATAAAATGTATAACAATGTTAATGTATGTAACAGCAAACAATAAAATGGTCTTAAGTGTGTATTGCAATGCTAAGCATATGCAGCATATTTATTTAATGGATTTCTATGGAGCAATAAAAAGGAATGTGTTAGAGTCATTTGTCTTATAAGTTTATAATTGGATGGTTCTTACAGTGTCAACTATAAAATATTTTAAAAGCAAAACACAGAATAATTATATACATACACATAGTTTGATAATCATTTGTATGAGTAATCATTCATAAGAAAATGTAAAGAAATTCAAGGAGAATGAAAAACAATATCTTTTTAGGAAATTAAGAGGGTAATGTAATTGGAAAGGGATTCATAGTATCGTTAATAATTTTTCTTATGTTGACTGTTAGATATAGCTGTTTTTGTTGTATTATACTTTGCATCTTATATAGTTCATATGTGTTGTAAACTGTTTTAAGATAAATGTTTTTAGTTTTATTATAATGTTTCTTTTAATGTGGGTTGACTTAACTGTAAATCATGTCTAAGAAATTAAAAAATCAGAAACAAATATAGAAATTCCAAAATGAAAAGCACACAAAAAATTCCAAGAGAAGGGTCGAAGAAGGTGAGAGAGAGGAAAAAAAAAAGGGGGGAGAGAAAGAGGGGGCAGAGAGAGAGAACCCTGAACCATTAAGCAATAGTATCCTTCTCATTAATGACAGAAAAAGACAATTTACTACTTAAAAGGATTTCCTTAAGGGAAGTCTTGTGTGAAACAAACATGTTTAATTGGAATTGCCAGAATCAATGCAAGGAGATATAACAGTTGCAATCCTGACAGAACCAAAATTGCAAAACTAAAGTTAAATTCCTTAGCTGTAAAATAGTAAAATGGTACAGTAGTAAGCCATTATGCAAAGACTACGTTATTCTGAAGCAATGGAATGGGAAATTGGTGCCAAGGAAAAACTAAAAGGATCACTGCATACAACCTATTTTGGCTTTGAAATGTCCATTAAAGTACTCCTGCAAAAACTCTAAATAAAAATATGAAGTTTTAAAAATTATATAAGCAGTTTTCAAATGGAAAAAAATCCAAACTCAGCATGAATACTGAAAATGGTAATATATGGGTCAGGTCAAATAATATTGCATCTCCTGAATACATTTGGAATGGCATGCATTAAAATGAGTCGTGACACGAAGCTGCAGTTTTAACTGCCCTCCTGTTCTAATACAAGACGATTGAGTTTAGCTTTAGGCTGCCCTAGAATTGAAGGTTGGATTGAGGCAACAGAAAGCATGCCTTCTGAAGTATGTTCTTCTTCATCGTTGGCAACCCCAAGAAGAAGAGATCCAAAGCACCTTTAGAATGAAAAACTGCGTACAATTGAAGTAGAAAAATGGGGATGGTTTAACCCTGAATGTCCATCCACACTACATATAATCTTAACAAAAGGATGATCTTAGGATCAGCTTTCTAGGATGAATAATTGTGTACATATTTGTGTGAGTGTGTTTAAATTTGGACTAAATGAATTGAACTCATATCACACAAGGACAAATCAGTTTAAAAGTATATGAACCTTAATTCTCCCTGTTGAAAATAAGGGACGAGACTTTCTTATTTTCCCCTTTCTCAGAGCACTTACCTTAGAAAATTGTAAGTTTTTTGTAAGTTTTTTTTCCCCTGTATCTTCAAAAGGTATATAAGTCTTTTCAGAAGCTAAATAAGCCTCTTGTCAGCTTTAAGGAATGTCTCTCTCAAGGATTTGAGAGTCCTCTTTTTTTTTGAAATATAATCATAAGGAAGATAATGCCCATCTCCCAGTTTCTGTGGGAGAGTAGGAGCCTACTTCAGCGGGACCTCACTCCAAGTTGCAAAACTACCTCTTGTCATAAACAAAGGACAAGTTAATTTTTCTTTGGATAAAGCCAATTAGTTAACACAGATGGTCACTGCAATTGAGTGAATATAGGATGAACTACCTGTGACAGCTGGTGCTTTATGTCCTCTTACTTGAGGACTTGTTATTGTTTATCTTGAGATCAAGTAGATGATGGGTTACATCTACTTGGGTATATAAAACAGTGAGCTTTCTGTCTTTGCAATCTTTTAGCAGACTGCCTGTGATGCATATCACCTACTGGCTTAATGTTTATTCAATAACAAAACTGTTTTCTTTCTCTTCTACCTCTGTGGAGAGATTTTCTGGGTTGAGAAAAGATTTGTGTTGTTTCTAATTATATTTCCCCAGTGGTCATCACTATCAAGTATATCCTCTGCAGTTAATGGAAAAATTAAAAAAAAACCCTCCAATAGTCAAATTTCTAGTTCTAATACTTATTGTGAACATTAAGTATGAAAGAGAATTTAATCATGTCTTTTCCTGTAACACCACAGGGCACTGACGTAGGAGGCACTTGTTAAAAAGCCATCTGTCTTTTATTTAAATCCACCTTATAAAAACGTCTAGCCTACGAAAATTACAAATTACTTTTTATAAAGTAAGTCATGTACTATTTAAAAAAAAATTACATTCTTTAATCAGAAACCAGTGAATATCCTCCTTTCACAATGTCCATGACAGGAAAACCACTAGGACTAAAGCTGATGTGTTACGTTTTGTTCTCAGGCTCTGTTCAGAATGACCATAAACTATTAAGAAGCTGCCCTCTCTAATGCAGCAGGATTGTAGGCTGATGCTTATTTGATTATAACTGTGTTTATCCTTCTGGGTATAAGCTGCATAAAAGAAGAATATTATTCCTCATCACTGTTTGTGAGAATTTGGAAAGAGAACGGAAGAGCAGACATGAATATTCCACTACAGGATGACAGGGATGTATGCTGGTGCTTCAGTGTACAACTCTCTCCAGAGAATGGGTATAATGATTAGAAATTTTTTGAAAGACTGTATCTGGTTGCCCAAGCTACATCTAAATATATTTTGGTTGCTTAAATTTAAGGTATTCTATCAAATGCTAATGCAATATAACTGTCAAATTATAAATAAAAACATTTCAACTTGCTGCCATTCTCCTGTTAATTCCCCCATTCAAATTATTTATAAATGGTTTCACACATTTCTGACTATTTCAATGTCCGAATAATAAAAATAGCAAAACCACAGACCCATGGTGCAAAAAGGAATTACGTGGTTTATTTCTTGAATGTTAAAAGATAGTCTCTCTTCATACAAAAAATAGGAAGAAAAAAGAAGCAAGTATAAATGTATCATGATAAAAAATTATTTTTAATTTTTGAAAATATTTTATGAAATTTCAGGGGCAAGTATATTTATGCACAGGAATCTGAGACTAATTTTTTAAACAAATTATCTACAATGCAATTGTGTGCCTAGAATATTTGTACTAAAAAATCCTGAAACTCCTAAAATAACATCTAAAACAAGAAGCTATATTAAATTATTTCTACTCCTTTAACCTATGCTATGTCTTATCAAACAACATATAGAAAACCAGATGTCTCTCATTTCTATTACCTCATGACACAGCAAGTTCTCTAAACTATATCTGAACGTTAATTATTTTGCTATTTTACCCCCAAGTAATTGTATCAATTCAGAATGAAATGCTACTTCTGATACATCTACATGGGAATAGATGTACAACTCAGGTGCTAAGTTGTTGCATTTATTTTTAGCCATGTAGTAAAATGAATAGCTTGTATGTATTTTTATGATTTTTTCCCCTTGGCCTCATCTAAGAATACCTTTATACAAAATAAAAGTGAAGGTCAAACTTTATAAAAGTAAATCAGTATAAATATATTTATATTTAAATCACAGGGGAGGTTTAATTAAGATAGATAATAAAAATTTTATATAAAATAGCAAAATAACGCTCTTTTTTTCCATCTAAAAACCTATCTGCCATTAATGTTGCCAATACCAGAATATATTATAAAAGGATTAAAAGACTGTCATTTAATTTTTTTAAATAAATGATTTTATGTTCTAAATTTCAGAAAATTTTAGTGATCATAAAACTTAAAGACTTGTTAAAAGATTCTGATCATTTAATAGACACAATAACAGTAACATCTATAACAATTAGTTTCACTGCCACTTTTACGTTATATAAACATACATATACATATATACATCCCTATTTATTTTGATATATAATGCATACATTCGTGGTAAAATTAATACATCCTCTACATTCAAGCACTGTGATGGATACTAAGCTTCCAATTTTATTTGAAAATGAACTTTAAAACATTAATATTGAGACCCAGAGGCCCATGAAGTTTTCTTAGTTGTTTTATGAATTATAGTTCCCTGGTTTCCTGTATCTCTCTGAGTCTCGTACCCTTTGCATTTAAAGATGATGTATGCTAGGTAATCTGTAAATATCAGAATTTTAACTATGACACAGAGATCCTGTTTACAGAGATGTTTGTATCTCCTCATGATATAGCAATGTGTTCATTTGTTAATTTATTTAACAAATGTAAACAAAATAAAAACCTCCAGACACACAGAGTCTGAGCCCTGCCAAAGGAGTGTTGTTTTTTAATCATGCCCTCAAATAATTAAAAGTCTATGGCCTGGGCTTCCCTGGTGGCGCAGTGGTTGAGAATCTGCCTGCCAATGCAGGGGACACGGGTTCGAGCCCTGGTCTGGGAAGATCCCACATGCCGCGGAGCAACTAGGCCCGTGAGCCACAATTGCTGAGCCTGCGCATCTGGAGCCTGTGCTCCGCAACAAGAGAGGCCGCGATAGTGAGAGGCCCGCGCACCGCAATGAAGAGTGGCCCCCACTTGCCACAACTAGAGAAAGCCCTCGCACAGAAACGAAGACCCAACACAGCCATAAATAAATAAAAAAAAATAAAAAAAAAAAAAGTCTATGGCCTGTGATTTTGTGGATCTATTAGAGCAACAAAAAACCTATCCCAGTTTAAAATACGGACTAGCCTGACAGAAGAAGCAGCATGCCTTTTACTGAAGTAGTAGTTACTTCCGTTGCTATAGTCTCTATACACCATAGTTTCTTTACATACAGTTGTTGATATTTAATTTTTAAAAACTTGCAAGACATGGAAGAGACAAGATGATTTGACACATTGTCAAGAGATTAAAATATTCAAAAAAACCAGACTCAGAGATCTTGCATACGTTAGAATGATCAGACAAGGATTTTTTAGTGTCAAGATTTTGTTAACTGACATAGTGCAAAAAGCATGCAAAATCTGTGAACAAGTGGGAAGTTTCAGAAGAAGGATAGAGACTATTAAAAGGAGCCCAATAAAAGTGGAGAAGTTGTGGTAACAGAAATAAAGATATCATGGTGGACTTATCAGAAGACTGAAAGAAGCAGAGAAAATAATTAGTTTGAAGACATGTCAATGGAATTTATCAACACTGATGCATAAAGGAAAAAAAAATTTTAAAAGAAGAAAGAAAACAGTACACACCATCTGTAAATCAAGGTCAAATGGTCAAACATATATGTAATTGGAGAAGAGAGGACAAAAAGAGAAAATATAAGGGAGAAAGAATGGTACAGCATAAATATTTAGAGATGTTTTCTCAATAGTTGAAGAAGTTCCTTTTATACTGACTCTCTCACACATAGCAACTATAAACTCTGGATAGAAATACAATCAAATCAATAAAATAAATTTTAAAAATCAACCTGATAATAATCAGAAATTCTTAATGTTAATATAGTCATATTTACCAACATTTACCTCTAAGTCATTGCTTTTGTGTGTTGTTTATGAAATTTTTCTCACATCTAAGTTATAAAAACATTTTCATACAATATCTCTCAATGCTTTATTAATTTTCAGGCATGTTGTAAAAGAGGAGTCTATATTTTTATATCTGGAGGTCTATTTGTTTCAACTACATTTATTGAAATATGCATATTTTGCCAATTGTTCTGTTGTGCCATTTTACCATAAATATTATGCTTATATATTCATGAACCTTTTCAGATTTTCAGTTTAGTTCCATTGGTTGACTGCCTTGTATTTTGTGCCAATACTGCACTATTTTAAATATTGTGCTATGTTATATTTATCTTTGCATGTCCATATGAATTATATAAGCAATTCAATACTGTCAATTATAACAACAACAAAAAAAAAGGATGGGATTTTGATTTGGATTTCATTGCATCTAAAGATCAATATAGAGAAGAACTGATACCTCTACAACACTGAGCTGTAACTCTGAATAGGTTAATAAGGGGGAAAAAGCAGATGGAATTACTGAGCTAGAATGATGATAAATTATAGAAAAAAGGAAGAAATGTTTACATTTTAGACCACAGATTTGGAACAACTATCAGTGATGACACATCCTGGATGTGGCTGTTGGAATGAGTAGATAAGATGAAATTCAGGTAAAGGTAGTTAAAATTCAGGACCACCAAAAAGAGGGAAGGAGGGAGAGCGAGAGAGAATTTGAGGCACTAAGTGGAATATACATTATGAATACTTTCACAAAGGAATATAGAAAATGGAAGACCTGGTTTGGAAGCACATGAGCCAATTTCAAAATCTTCAGCAAATACGGGGCTAGATTGGGATATGTATCCTTTGTGGTTACAAAAAGTGTTAGAAAGAGGATGTAGTTGGTCTCAAAGCAAAATGATGTTTCAGAGAAGGGGAAAGAAGTATTTAGATGTAAGAAGGACAATGAGTATCAGCTGAATGTAGAGTGGGGGGAAAATGTAACAATTCCTTCAAAACCTGATTCCTTGCTCACTGAGGCAAAAAGATGAAGGGACTGTTCAAACATTCTAACAGGTAGAATAGATTTACCATGAAATAAAGGGCACAATGAAAGTGTTTTTAGAGGGTGGAGTAGTGTGAGAGTGGGTCAGAAGACTAGAAGCAGTTGATAATAAGAGTATGAGACAAGGGAGGTAACTTGGATTGGAGAAGAGAATACTACCAGGAAAGTTAGATATCTAGGGTTGAGTTGGCCTGAACTTTATGAGCCGTGTGGATTTTGCTGCGGTTGGGTTTGTGTGTGGTTCTGAGAAAGCTCTACTTTTAGTGAGCAGATGAGAAACTAGATAAGTTGCGTCCCAGAAAAAATATCAAATTAAAAGAAAACCTGAAGCTGTTGTGTGAAATTTGTTATAAGCCTTGCAATGTTATTTCTTTTTTATTACTTATCTCCATGATATCATTTTATTTTATTTTTTTAAACATCTTTATTGGAGTATAATTGCTTTACAATGGTGTGTTAGTTTCTGCTTTATAACAAAGTGAATCAGTTATACATATACATATATCCCCATATCTCTTCCCTCTTGCATCTCCCTCCCTCCCTCCCTCCCTATCCCACCCCTCTAGGTGGTCACAAAGCACCAAACTGATCTCCCTGTGCTATGCACTGCTTCCCACTAGCCATCGCTTTTACGTTTGGTAGTGTATATATGTCCATGCCACTCTCTCACTTCGTCCCAGCTTACCCTTCCCCCTCCCCGTATCCTCAAGTCCATTCTCTAGTAGGTCTGTGTCTTTATTCTCGTCTTGCCCCTAGGTTCTTCATGAACTTTTTTGTTGTTTTTGTTTTAGATTCCATATATATGTGTTAGCATATGGTATTTTTCTCTTTCTGACTTACTTCACTCTGTATGACAGACTCTAGGTCCATCCACCTCACTACAAATAACTCAATTTTGTTTCTTTTTATGGCTGAGTAATATTCCATTGTATATATGAATTATAGGGGTCCCAGAAGAAGAAGAGAAAAAGAAAGGGACTGAGAAAATATTTGAAGAGATTATAGTTGAAAACTTCCCTAATATGGGAAAGGAAATAGTTAATCAAGTCCAGGAAGCACAGAGAGTCCCATACAGGATAAATCCGAGGAGAAACACGCCAAGACACATATTAATCAAACTATCAAAAATTAAATACAAAGAAAAAATATTAAAAGCAGCAAGGGAAAAACACCAAATAACACACAAGGGAATCCCCATAAGGTTAACAGCTGATCTTTCAGCAGAAACTCTGCAAGCCAGAAGGGAGTGGCAGGACATATTTAAAGTGATGAAGGAGAAAAACCTACAAGCAATGTTATTTTTTTAAAGGAAGATTGCTATGTTTATACATTTTTCTAAAGGTGAAATACTAAACAAAAATTTGCTTCTATTTCTAAAAAAATATACTTGAGTATGTGTGAAGTTTAAATCAAAAACCTAGATTCCAAGCTGAGGTTTCATAAGGTAAAACGGTATATTCAAACTACATATTACTCATCATAATTGAAAAATATAAAAAGTGTTCTTCCAGTGAGAGCTGGGCTGTTAACAACTCTTAGTAGAACTAGCAATTTGTACTGCTCACAAACTTGAAGGTGTTGAAGCCCAAACTAAAAATAAAACTAGTATGTCATTGTGCACATTGAAAAATAAAAAGAGACATTAAGAAGAACTAGAGAGAGAAAAGTGGAGTATATATGTTTTAACTCTGAGCCTTTTCTTGAACAATAGAATAATTAAAATAAAATAATTTGGGAATAAAATATACTAAGGGGCAACAAGAAATAAACATGAAAGAGGGAAGTTTAGAAGAAATAATGAAAAAATGGTGGGAGTAGGTTTTGAAATAGGCAGGTTTTATAAAAGGGGATAAAAAAATAAGAGGACAAAAACATTGCTTATTTGAAGAAAGGGTTGTTTTAAATACAGGGAGTCATTGAAATGAATCTGTAAAAGAGGATTATGCTGGAGAGGTGATAATTAGAAATAGACTGTTCAGTTTTTTTCTATTAATTCAGATAGCAGAATTGTCCTCATTTACATGTTTATCAATTTGTAGTCATTTAACCTAAGTTCTGCCTAGTTAGATCTTTAGTTCTTTTATCAAAAACTTTTGGTTCATTGAGATTTTAAAGTAAATGTGTACAGACACACATACACATGCACACATGATGCATGCATGTTTAAAGAGTTCTAAAATTGTATTGATTAATTTCAGACCACCATATTAGAGGTATAAGATAGAACATATGATTAAAATAGGCTTTTTTTTTCATGTATTTTTCAATGTAGAAGTATAATTACCTAAATTAAAGAACTCACATATGAAGGACATGTATTATAAGATAATTATATTTATACAAGTTTAACCATGCACTTGAAAAAGAAAATATGAAAGACAGAGAAAAAGGTTAAAGTATGTACGATGACAATATTTAACTCAATAAATTTATGTTCGGATGGAATATGAGGTGACACCTGAAACTGCCACTCTCATTATTAGTCTCAATTGCTTTATTCCTCTAATACCACCTACTGAAGACTCTGCTGTCTAAATATGTCTAGTTTTATTACAAGAGATTCTTAAATGTAAGACAACTTCATCTGGCACTCAACCAAAGAAACAGGGGCATAACAGGATAATGGTGATTATGTGCTGACCTATTAGTTAATACTTCAGATGTGGGCCCATGGTTCATAATAGAAATAAATCAATTGTTTCCTTCATGTCCTTTTTTCTTTTCTTTCTGCAATACAACTATTAACTATTTAGGAATGAAACATTATTCAAACCATGCCAGGTAATTATATCACCATCATGGTGACCCGTGGAGCTTTTACTGAATATTCCAAGAATTCTGAGGGTCCATTGAGTAGCCTCCAGTCACCACAGGAAAAACAGGAAGACAGAGAAGATGTGTCTAATTTTTCTGCATGCCTACTTCTTGTAGAGTACTTCCTCTTTCATATTTTCATATTTATTTTATTTCCAATTTTGTTTTTTGAAGGTTATTCCTATATAGCAAAAAAAAAAAGTGAAAAAGTGGAAATAGCAGCAAACATTTAATGAGGCCTGTTTTTTTGAATTCAGGTCCAGATTTTCTAAATGTATAGATTTTCTAACAATATTTTTTTTTTCAATTTAGAAGTGAATAAACAAGTGATTTTGCTACTTTTCATATATAACTTCAAGTTTGTTCGTTTGTAAGTAATGTGAGAGCAACTCTTTCTATATTCCTTTTACTTATTTTTTCAGAGGTTTAATATCTACTTTTATCTACATGTATGTTGGAAATCTTCTGCAGTACCTGAATCTCTGTCTCCGCTTTCCTCATACAATCATAAAACTGCTACTTGTCCTTACCTGCCCCGTCTGTCCTCAGCCTTTATTTCAGGGATCCAACCTGTTCAGTTTCAAAAAATCAAAGAGCTGTAGATTATTAATGTCATTTTCCCAGGATTTTTGCCTCTTTCCTGTTTTTTTCATTCTCTTACAAATTCATGGAGCTCCTGACTTTGTAATACATTCCCAGCCTACTCCCATTTTAGTAGCTTTTTCCTTACCTCATTGACTAATCCCTAAATTTATCATATTGGTAAATATTCCACTCTTTGTTGAGTGGGTGTAATAACAATGAATTTCGTTCCTTTAAGTTCATCTTGAAAAGCTGACTGGGTTCTTGCACTGTATACTGGCAGAATTTTATGTGCATCCCTATTACTCATTGTTAAGACTCACTTTACTGCTGCTTTCACTGTCTGCCTGTTAATGTCCTTACCAACTGTGGTTCCTAATATTTTCTGCTTTCAAGTACACCAAGCGAGTGGGAGTCCAATAACAAGAACAATGCCATACTCAATCTGTCAGCAATCTGGATAACATACTTTGAAAATCTATACAGAACGCTACTCTCTCTCCAACTTCAATCTGTTACCACCTACACCTATCCCACCATTTATGTTTGTGCCTGAATTAGTATAATAACCTCTTTAATGGAAAAACTCAGTTTTACTTCTTCTGTATAGGAGAAAAGCCCAGTTCCTCCCTACTGTGTGTCTGTATCCTGTAATCTTTATTCTCACACAGAACACTTCACTTCTGATGCTTCTGGTCACCAAATGTGGGTGGATTTCCCCTCACAATAGCAAGTCTCTGACATCAGCTGGGTGTCTACAATGTAACTCAATTCTGATACTATCTACCCAGAGATAGTATCAGGTCCCACAGCTAAGGACTCAGTCTCACAGACTGCCCCCCAACCCCTACTTTACACCCCGGTCACAAGCCCAGGTTATCACCTGTGCTTCTGAGCAACTGGCTATAGTTGTGAGGTTCTGAAGACCCCTCCCTCCTCAGGTTAGATTAATTTGTTAGGGCAGCTCAGAACTCAGTGAAACACTTAAGTTTACCAGTTTATTAGGGTATTTGACAAAGGATACAGCTGAACAACCAGATGAAGAGATACATAGGGCAATGTCTGGGAGGGTCCCAAGTGCAAGAGCTTCTATCCCTGTGGAGTTGAAGTGCATCAGCCTCCCGTTACGGATATGTTCGCCAACCTGGAAGTTCTCAGAAACCATAGTTCTGGGATTTTATAGAAGCTTCTCATGTAGGCATGATCAATTATTAATTCTATTTCCAGCCCCTCTCCCCTCTGATTATAGCCTGCTCTTTCTGGTGACCGACCTTCATCCAGGAGCCATCCAGAGGCACCTCATTAGAACAAAAGATGCTCCTAGTGCTCCTATAACTTAGAAAATCTCAAGGGTTTTAGAAGCTCTGTGCTGGAAACTGAGTGCAAATATATATATATATATATATAAAATGTATGTATATATATATATGGATATAGACATATATAATATATATACCTATATACATAATCATATATATATTTTTTTCCTATTCTCTCACACCTCTTAAATGGTCTTCCTGCTTCTACTCTTGCTTCAAAGTTTTTCACAGAAAAGTCTCCAGAGAGATCCCATTATAGGCCAGATGTGTCACTCTTCTGCGTAAAACTTTCCAATGTCTTCCCATCTTACTCAAAGGAAAAGTCTGAGATCCCTAAAGTGATTTATGATCTGGATCCCCTGTTACCTCTCCGAATTCATCTCTCCCATTTCCTACACTCAGCCACCTGCTACAGCCACACTGGCCTTCTCCTTCTTCCCTAAATCTGCCAGTCATTCTCTCCAGTAAGTTATTTGACCTGGAAAAAGCATATTTTCATATTGTTTTAAGAAGGTGCATCTTATAAGATAATTACATGGCGAAGTTGACTCAATTTTCCTACACATGATTCATACACTTTCAGTATTATGTGAGAAAACTAAAAATGATTCCAGCTTAAGTCCACACCATATGAACTTTTGACCTTCAATTTTCTCCTGTCAGTTGACAAGTATTTGGAGTATTAAAATTAATTTTTAAATTAATTTAATTTGTACTAGCAACTTAATTTATTAAAATTAATTTAATTTGTGTTAGCAAAGTGTAATTAAAGTAGTGAGTCTGTTGCTGAAGAAAAAAATCACAAAATCTGTTTCATAGACCGAAATTATTTTTGTATTACCTGCTGTCAGACTAATTCCAATCACTCATTTGAACTGAAGTAAGATGAGAAGGAATTACACATATAATTACTTTAAAGCTCCATTTTATTATTTCCATATGGATAAAATCAATATTAGGTGATTGCAGTAACTATTTAGTAACCGATTTTGTTAACATTCATAGATAAGACATTAATTTTCCATTTTCTATGTTATTCAACTAAGAAGTAAATGAAACTAGAGAGTTCACAAGCTTTGTGGGAAATCTTTCTAATTCTTTTGAGAAAATGGTGATTCTCTCCCATTATAAATGAAGAGAATTACTTTTGTCAAAATGAAAAATCCTTTGTCTGTTTTCTACAAGGGTTTTCAATGTCATTGCCTTTAAAATAGTAGGAAATTTATCTCATCAGAAGGTTATTTAAAAAGTGTTCCTATGTTATGTGAGTTGCTTTCAATAAGGTATTTAAAATATATTTAGAAATACATATTAAGACATAAGAATATTGTTTTACAAAATACTGTTCATCCTAAAATTTCTATCGTATTGCTCCAGGGAGATAATGAAGAGTTTCACAAGGCAGAGGACAATTTTTATAGATGCAATGTTATCTAAATGACCAAGAAAAAAATGTATTCCAATCAACAATGAAGGCTTTTACTCTGTAGCAGTTTTGTACCTCTTATGACCCATCATCACATACTACCTTGAATTACAGATGTGGAACTGATTGTTTTCACATAATAACCTATACACATTATAACTCATTATTTCATAGTGACACAATATTCCACTATATAAATATGCCCTTCTTCATTTAAAACCATTTCTCAATTGATGGACAATTAAGCTGCTGCCTATATTTTTCTTATGTAAATAATTCTGCACTGAGCATACATTTATATATATATATATATATATATACTTTCTCAATATTTTGTAGTTTTAGAATAAGCATTACAAATCAGAGATGATATAGATTTTACATTTAGATACCTACATCTAAATTGCCTTCCTAAAGGATGTAACTATTTATAGTCTCCTGAGCAATGAATGGTGTGAGCTTCCAGTTCTCTAGCACTTTAAGTTTTATCTTTTTATGGATTATTCTTAGTGTGAATATCTTCTTATATTTTTCTTTGTCAATATGTTCATCTTTTGTTAATTATCCCTTAAGAATTAATCATCAGTATTCAAAAATTAGTTATTATACATGCTAACACTTTTTTGTTACATGTATTGCAAACATTTAATTCTGGTGACCAACAGTTTTAAAAAAATATGTCTATGGTGTCTTTCATCTTACATTTTTTACGATGTCTCATAACTTATAGATGTATTAATTTATCCAATTTTGTGTAATAAATTGCCTCAAAACTTAGTGGCTTAAAACAGGACAATAAAAGATACCAGTTTCCATGGGTCAGGGATTTGGACACAGCTCAGTTGGGTCCACTGACTCAGGGTATTATACAAGGTTGAAATCAAGTTGATAGCTAGGGCTGCAGTCTTATTTTCAAGAAAAACTCAGAGAGAACCCACTTTCAAGCTCTTTTGTGAGGTTGTTAGCAAGATTCAGTTCTCCCCAGGTTGTTGGATTGAGGGCCTCTATTTTTCACTGGCTGTTGACCGGAAGCCAGGACTCTGGTTCCATGCCATGTGGCTCTCTCCAGAGGGCAGCTCACTACGTGGCAGTTGGCTTCCATTGGAGTGGGCAAGTGAGAAAGCAAGAGATCACAAGCAAGCAGAAGTCAGAATCTTTTTGTAACCTAATCTCAAAGGTGATATTTCATCACTTTTGCCATATTCTGTTCCTTTGAAGCATGTCACTAGTACCAACTCACACTGACAGGGAGAGGATTATACACGGGGATGAATAAGAGGAGGCAGGGATCTCTGAGAAAGCATCA
Source organism: Balaenoptera musculus (assembly GCF_009873245.2). Classification (NCBI taxonomy): domain Eukaryota; kingdom Metazoa; phylum Chordata; class Mammalia; order Artiodactyla; family Balaenopteridae; genus Balaenoptera; species Balaenoptera musculus. The sequence goes on along the minus strand of NC_045796.1, from coordinate 56,724,211 downwards.
GAAGCTGCGTACCATGGATATTCAAAATTTTCTTTAGACAGACTTGTCTGAATTTTTCTTTATTGTTTATAGCTTTGCAGATAAATGTTGGTGGCTTGTTTACAATTGCTTTATGGCAAGAATAGTGTTTAGAATGTCATACTCATTAAATATTTTTTGAATAAATGAATGGATTTGTAGAAATAATACTAAAAATATTGAATATGTTCTAAAAATATTTGATTTAGTACACTATATGACAGAATGGAAAGGTAGCCATAAATTCTTCTTCTTCCTATGTTCATGCCATTTTCAATGTGACTTCATAGATCCTTCCATCAAGAGGTGGACGCTACACCTCCACACCCAGAAGTTGGGTTGGTCTTATGATTTGCTTTTGCAGACGTGATGTGGCATCACTGACAACGTGCCAGCTCTGAGTTAGGGATCAAAGAGACTTTGTATGATTTTATACCCTCTCTTTAAACTCTACTGCTACCATGTGATCAAGCCTAACATGCTGGAAAATTAGAAACCATGTGGAAAAGACACAAACTGTCCAGTTTCAGGAATTCACTACCAACCAGGGCAGCAGCTACCTGTTTATCAGAAAGTGACTACAAACACAAAACTGTGCCCAGCCAAACTATATATAAGAACCTCCAGCTAAACCTGATTTAAATTGTTGAACCATAGAACTGTGAGGCAAATAAGTGTTGCTTTGAGGTGGTTTCTTAAAGAGCAAAATCTAAATAACATACTCCCATGAGTATTTTTTTGATTAAAAAAAAAGGTTTTGTTCGGTAGAATTCACCTGTGAAGCCATCCAGTACTGGGCTTTTCTGTGTTGGGAGGTTTTTTTTCATTACTTATTCATTCTCCTTACTTATTATTGGTCTGTTCAGATTTTCTTCATGATTTCAGTCTTGGTAGGTTGCATGTTTCTAAAAATTTATCCATTTCTTCTAGTTTGTCCAATTTGTTGGCATGGATAAATTTTTAGAAGCATACAACCTACCAAGACTATAGTATCAGTAGCAATGTTCTCTCCTTCACTATTGAGTCCATTTACATATATAAAATTCTCTGTACATACTTTCTTTTATTGATTGTTTAAAAATGCTGCTACATTGTTGTTTTGCTTTATACATCATATTGTCGTTTACTTTGTATTTATATGTTATAAAAAGACTGAGGCTTAGGCTTATTATTTTACCTTTATAAGTTATTTGATCTTTTGTCTGGAGACCTTGAGGATTAAATCTTTATATTTGATATTTAATAGGTTTACTAAAATATGTCACATAGTCCATTATTCTGGAATAATTTTTTCAGTCAACCAGTGAGATCTTTCAGCAGTTCCAACAATACAAGTCATGTTCCTTCTTTCACTGTCTTCCATGTTCATTACTTTCCCTCTAACCATTTTTACTTCTTGATGTCATTTTTTCTCTTGTTTTTTCTGCCTTTTTGTAATATGCTTTATTTAATTTTTATTTAAATTTACTCTCCATTGGTTTACCTGTAATAGAATGTTCATTTATGAGATAACTTTGTCTTTTCTTCCATCTCTTTCTCTTTTTTTTGTCCACTTCTACTTTTAGTTTTAATTTCTGATTAGGCAGTTTTTCATATCTCAAATGCTTTTTTTGACTATCTATATAAACTTTTTGGAGCATTAAGTTTTCTTTTGTTTCATGGCTCTTTTATATTTCTATAAAATTTATAGGATCAATTTCTTTTATTGCATCAATATTTTTTATTGAAGCATAATTGCTGTACAATACTATATGCTACAGGTGTACAATATAGTGATTCACAATTTTTAAAGGTTATACACCATTTATAATTAGTATAAAATATTGACTATATTCCCTGTGTTGTACAATGTATCCTATAGCTTATTTTATACCTAATAGTTTGTACCTCTTAATCCCCTACACACGTTTCCCTTCCCCCCTTTTTTCTCCACACTGGCAACCACTAGATTATTCTCTACATCTGTGTCTATTTCTTTTTTGTTATAGTCACTAGTTTGTTCTATTCTTTAGATTCTCATATAAGTGATGTCATACAATATTTGTCTTTCTCTGCCTGACTCATTTCACTTAGTATAATAACCTCCAAGTCCATCCATGTTGTTGCAAATGGCAAAATTTCCTCTTTTTTATGGCTGACTAGTATCCCATTTTGTACACGTGCCACGTTTTCTTTATTGATTCATCTATTGATGGACAATTAGATTGTTTCCGTGTCTTGGCAATTGTAAATAATGCTGCTATGAGCATTGGGATGCATGTATCTGTTCACATTAGTGTTTTTGTTGTTTCCAGATATATATCCAGGAGTGGAATTGCTGGGTCATATGGTAGTTCTATTTTCAGTTTGCTTTTAGAAATTTCCATACTGTTTTCCACAGTTGCTGCACCAATTTACATTCCCACCAACAGTGTATGAGGGTTCCCTTTTTTCCACATCCTTGCCAACATTTGTTATATGTGTTCTTTTTGATGACAGCCACTCTAACAGATGTGAGGTGATATCTCATTGTGATTTTGATTTGCATTTCCCTGATTTTTAGTGATGTTGTGTATCTTTTCATGTGCCTGTTGGCCATCTGCATGTCCTCTTTGGAGCAATGTCTATTTAGGTCTTCTGCCCATTTTTCAATCAGGCTGTTTGTCTTTTTGATGTTGAGTTGTATGAGCTGTTAGAATATTTTGGATAAAATGATGTGACTGATAGGATCAATTTCTTCAGTTGGTAAGTATACAAATTTGTTTCATGATTTTCTAAAATAGTTTGCTAATGCCTTTAGTTTCTTTTTGTTGATTTTGTGATATTGTTGTAATTTACATGAGTCTTTTTTGTTTAACTTTGCCCAATTATATCCCTTTTAACACACAACTATTTTGGCCTCAGCATTCTCTGTCTTTAAATAGTATTTATGGTGTGATTTTACATAGAATTTCCATTAATGTGAGGTTATTTTTTTTTTATCACTTGAGGAGGAAATTTTGGAAGGTGTTTATTAATACCAACATTGTCTACAGCTACCCAGAATTCCTAACACAAACATTTCACATTTATTTTTGACTTATTTTTCTTGTTAAATCAGAGTTTATTATTATAACCAATTTTCTCAAATTATAAAAATAAATTTGTTTGTGTTTATTATACAGGGACATTCTTTATATCCTTGAAAATTTAAGGAACAGTATGACATACCTGAAAACTTTGCTACAGCTTTAGGAAACACCAACTATTTTACTAGACATAAATGTCTAAAATTTTGATAACTGTTTTTGGGAGCATTTTGTTAAGTGTTTAAAAGTAAGTGAATATTGCTGTCTTTGCTGCAATGAAAGCAAATGTTCCTTTTAAAAACACAAAAATAATAAGAAAATCAAGTTAATGTATTAAAAAATCACAAAATCATCAGTCTCAGAGTAACCATGTGAAATATTTCATAGTATGATTCCCAGATTAAACTACCACCAAATAAAACATGCCTTTGACATACAATTTAACAACTCATATATCAAAACGTTTAAAATCCAAATGTACTTTCAAATATTTTACCTAAAATTTTACTGTGTAATTTAAAGGCAGTTTAAGATGTACAGTAGAATTGAGGGAAAAATTATTCTAATTCATGTGTAAATCAAAAAATATTTAGGTATACTGTAATACCTTGTGCAAGATGAGGGTAAAATAAATACAGTAGGTGGTATTTTACGTTCTTTAAAAACAAAGCACTTTATTTGTTGAAATAAGTCACGGGCCCACGAATAGATAATTTTAAATTATATCAGCTTAAAATATGTAGATCAAAATGTGATCTCCTGATATTAAGAGCTGTATCTCTGGCTTATCTATTGTTTTCAGGAATATAGCATATTTGAGCACACTGTAAGTTCTCAACACATTTGTTCATCAGATAATGGAGCCAATACTCACAATCTGAGGTTAAAAAAATACAAGCAAGTCCCACTGGGGAAGATTTAAGATACTGTTCAAATTGGATCATGAAAAATAGGTTGGGGTTAGAGAAAGAGAAGAACAGGAAGAACATGCTTGGCATAAGAAATAGTGTGTCAGTGGTAGAGAGCACTACGTTTCTTTCAAAATCATTGTACTTTTTCTCACCAGTATAGAACTACAGGTGGCCATACAGACACCCTATGTTGAAAGTACTCTTTAAGCCTTTCTTTCAGGGTAAGTGCAGCCATATTACTAACTTGTCAATGAGTAAACAGAAGTGAAATATGTCATTATGAGTTTTAGCCTATTGCTAGGTATGGACTCCTCCATATTCTTTTCTCTTTCTGTAACTAAGGTGCTGTAAACTCTGGTATGACCATGAAGATGAGGACCAAAACCCTAGAAAATTGTAGAGGTCCAAGGTGGAAGGAACCTGCATCATTGAGTGACTCTGTAGAGTAGAGATGTCCAGCCTGTCCAGACTACTTACCTTGAGACAAGTGCATGAAAGAAATAGATTTTTAGCATCTTTAAGCCACTGTGCTTTGGAGTTCTCATTTTTATAGTGTTTTAAACTCTTAATTAATGTTAACTAATGTTAACTAATACAGTGAACACAAGTACGTAAAAGAGAAAGCACCATAAGGCTCAATGATCCAGGACTGGATTGGTTAACCATAATTTTGAAAAAAAGAATGTGACCTAGGTGAATATATGTAAATAATCTCTTCCATCACTTCTGAGAAAGATCCTTAGAAAAAAGAAATGTGCAAGTTGACTTTTCTAATTGTAGAAAGGCTGTTTAGGAGTAGGAGATTAAGAAGACCTACAAATTCCAAAATGTTCAGTCTCTTAATACAAGACTGCAGATTCTGGAATTTCCCCTTTCAGACTTTGGTTCATAAACCTGCAGGCATAAGGGAAGGAGGTGGGATGTAGTTTGCAAATTAGATACATAGACTTCACCTTCATTTCCATAAATTAACAAATGTGACACATTTGTTTAAACAATAACATTGGCAATCTGTTTTTCTTCCTTTTCCCTTTTTGGATATAGACATAATTACAGGAAACATTTCACTTTATTCCTAACTTGTCTTAAGGAGAACAACAATGCTCATGTTACTATGAATAGCAATCGACAGGCAATCTCCTGTGGAAGAGATAATAGCAGAGCACATACCCCATCCAAAGTGGGTAGTTCTCTATTAATACCAGATGCCACTTGCCAAATAGGAATCCATGTTTAATTTTCTCAATCTTCTGTCATTGTTTTCTTTCAAGAAAAGCCAAGAATATGGGCTTTCAAACATAATTTTTTTTTATCTTAAATGTTGGTAGCAATTAGCATCTTATAATGCTGGGCTGATACTTACTGTGAGAACCAAACTGACCGTGTCTGTAGGCCATATTTGGCCCATCAACTACCAGTCTATGCTTTCTGAGAACATTTCAGCAAGGGAGAAACAATGAAAATAATATCTTAACAAGAGTAATGCAGAATTGATACGTAGATAATTTACAGTAAACAGATATTATTTATGTTGGGGAAAAAAGAAAGTATTTCTTGAACTCACCATATTTATTATATAAAATGCTTCACAGGGCTTCCCTGGTGGCGCAGTGGTTGAGAATCTGCCTGCTAATGCAGGGGACACGGGTTCGAGCCCTGGTCTGGGAAGATCCCACATGCCACGGAGTGGCTGGGCCCGTGAGCCACAACTACTGAGCCTGCGCGTCTGGAGCCTGTGCCCCGCAACGGGAGGGGCCGCGATAGTGAAAGGCCCGCGCACCGCAATGAAGAGCGGTCCCCGCACCGCGATGAAGAGTGGCCCCCGCTTGCCGCAACTGGAGAAAGCCCTCGCACGAACCGAAGACCCAACACAGCCAAAAAAATAAATAAATAAATAAATAAATAAATAAATAAATAAATAAATAAAGTAGCTATAAAAAAAAAAAACGCAGCTTTAAAAAAAAAAAATGCTTCACATAATTTATTTCATTGTGCTCACAAAAATCCTGTAGTTCAATATTTTATCCACTTTTTTTTATGGTAAGTAAACTGAACCTTAAAGAAGTTAAATAACTTGACTATTTTAGGTTGGGTAACCCGAGAAGCAGAAGCTGAATAAATATATTTGAGTGCAAATAGTTTATTTGGGAAATAATTCCATGAAGCATGGGGAGGGAAGTGAAGAAGTGAGACAGAAGAGGAAAGGGAAAGAAGTCTATATAGAATGGGTTAATGAACATATCACCTGTGTGTCCAACTGGGCTAGACTATGTAGACTATAAGGTGCCTCAGATTTGTTACCCCCTGCCCCTATTCTCCCAAGGGATAAGGAAGCTGGGCTGTGTATCCACCACACCTGCCTGTCATTGATTGAGGGCTGCTTCCAAGAACATTAATTGTCTGGCAGCTCTTGACATGTCTCATGCTGCTGCTGGAAAACATCCCTGTGTCAGGAGATGGTCCTCAGGCAGAGTGTTGCAGGTGTTTGCAGAATAAAGCTACAGGTATGTGTGGATACCCCAGGTACCAAGGGGATATGGAGTCCCAACCACATCTGCTACCCTTGACCAAATTTGCATAAGTGTTTAAGTCAAGGATGAGAACAGAAACTGAAGGAGGAGCAAGTGAGGGAAATGAAGAGGAAACATTAAGATTGTAGGTAAAAACCAGAACAATATTGCATTATAGAATTCAAGTGTGGGTGAAATGATAGATTTATAAAAATGAACAGGATTAAATAAATTATCTATTACTATATAAAATGTATTATATTCTCTTTGGGAAATTATCAAAATATTTTAGACCCACATTGAAATTTGAAATACAAACTAAATGATAACTTTTGTCCTCATAAAACTTGAAGTTACATGAAAACATGGTCAACACATGACAATGATAGATTGCCCGACTCTTAACAATCTAGCTATGGATTTTAAACATCCCAAGGTAACTTTATTTTCCTCAGTAAGGTGTCAAGGTCTAATTTGATTTGAAATTTTTAGATATATTCAATGTTCAATCCAAATTGACCTAGCCTATCTGTTACTTTGTCATGTCACACACATACACAAAATTATTTAACATTCCTTTGCAATATTCACATCTGCTTAGGTAAGATTTCTTTGTGAAGTCCACTGACTTGCTGACTCTCCCTGTTTTTTTTCTGCAAAAGTTTCTGCAGCTTCTGGGGGTTTAATTTTACTCATTTTTTACTTAAGGACTCCAAATAAGAGAGGAATTAAGGATAGCATAGGTAGATCTGTATTGTTACTATAGTAATCATTATAACAAACAAATATAAACAAAACATTTTTCCAAGTCAACTTCAGAAACACAGAACCAATCTAGTTTTTGAAATCAAAGTCTGCTTGCACATTGTTAACTAACAGAAGGACATAAATCTTGCCAAGCAACAACTTGTTATTTGTGTGGTCCCTAGAGGGAACAGGTGTCATTGACTTAGAACACATATAAAGTCACAATATGAAAAATAAGTCTAGTAAGTTCACGCCCAAATCAGAACAATTACATAGATTTGAATAGTCTCCCTGTTACTTTGCCCACATTTTACTACTTTAAAGGTAGATAGTGTAGTACTCTTGGTCAACTTTGTAAAACTAGCAAAATTTTTAGTTTCTTAAGTTTCAACTTTTTATGTCCTTCGACACAGCTTTCAATCAAAAAAAGAACACTTTATCCCACGTCTTGGTTACATGACCCATGAAAAAAATAAAAGAATACTGGGTCTGTCAGAGAGAGAGAAAAAGAAAGAGAAAGAAAGAGAGGCGGCGGGGAGAGAGAGAGAGAGCTGTAGCTTAGTAGCACATACTGGAATGTTGCTGGATTTTCCAGAGAAGCAGTTTACACCATGCTCTGCAAAGTATTTATCTGGCAGTCAATAAATGACAGTGATGATGGTGATCTGTTGGACTTACAAGAGCACCTGGAGGAACTATCAAGCCTGACTGATAAGCTGAGAAAAAATAGTGAGGAACAGAATTGGGACCATGAGAGCTCCACTTGATAAATTGCCCAAAGCTCCGAGTCTGTGAAAAAAGATAGAAGTTATTACTGGGGATTGATTAATTGGAGATGCCAAATAATCCTAAATTTTTACCACCCTGCTAAATAGACACTGCCTGGTGAACGCACCTTTTTGTTTCTCAAAATATTTACTGTTATTTAAGAAATAATAAGGAAAAAAATCTACCTTAACATAAAATGTAACCAACATAAAATGACCAAGACCACTATTTATTAAGACATGACATAATAAGATGTTTTAAAATGATGAAGGTAGATGAAAAATAAAAACACAAAACAAAAACCAAGATTCCTGGAAGAATGTAAGGCGATGTTAAGTTAGGATTGATGGTGACAATCTTTACATATCAGGATGGAAATTATGACCTACCATTTTATCCTAAGGTTTGCCATCCGAGCTACCCAAAGATATGCTACGCTCCCTGAGGTGAGACCTCATCACTCTGCAACTCAGTGAGTGCTACATTAAATTCAGCAGCTCAGTGGAAAGAGAAAGGAAAACTCTCAAAAAGCCAAATTATACAGAACTTCACCAGGGAAAAGAAAGTGAAACAAGTTCAGGATAAGGCAAAGAGCTCAGAGAATATAGTTGAGAAGAGTTTCATCTATAAATAAAAGCAGCAATGCTACATTGCTCCAATTTATTTTTGAAGACACTATTCTTTGAAGATTGCTCACACAGCAGCACCTAGGTTTGACTCCTAATAGATTTACAGAGCATTCTTTTGCACTTGTTCTATTCTGTGTTTAATGTTGAATTTCAAGCTGCTGGATAACCTAGAGGAGTGTATTGCCATGGATACAGTGAGGTGTGATTGTTAAAATAGAGTTTGAATATTTATTTTTCTAAGTATTCATTTTGAACACTTGTTTACAGTTCTTTTTTATTTTCAATTTGCTCATATAGTACCATTTTGGTTCTCTGTTTTCCTTTGTTTTTACCACTTACACTGAAGTGGAGGTTAAACTATTACAATAATACCACTGACATTAGCCACCTTCATTGTTACGACTCTCATCTCTGTTTAGACTAACATTGACCTTAAATGTAATAAGGTAATAGAAAATTATTATCAAAACAGCTATATCAAGTCAAGGAAAAGTATGCATCATGAAACACATTAACTATTTTAATACTTTTTATTATTATAATAATGCACTAATTATACAAATGTAGACCTCAGTAGCAAGATGATAGTAGTAGGTATAGTTAAAGTACTTTGGAAAACATAGCCTCAAGGTAGACTCCTCTAAATTCCCCAGAACCTGGCACAAAAAGCACTGAAATATTAGAGGAATGGGCACTTAATAATGAAGGACTATAACCTCTTTACATTTTTTCACCAAAATATTTTCAAAATGGTTTGGTTTGTTTTCTTGGTTTTTGTCAAATTAGAGTAATCTCCACAGAGTCTGAACCTCTATCTTCAGCTTCTAGTGTAACGTGTAAAAAGTCAAAGCACATGGTAAAAGGTCAATGTCGATTTCTTGAATGAATGAATGAATGGTTGAATGGCTATCTGAGTGACTGCTTGGCTGGATGACTGCATTCTTTTTCTTTATGTCTTGGGATCTTGGTATTTGAAATTATGATTGGATTTTCTAAAATGAACAATGAAAACTAAGGAATTCTTCACTTCATCTACAGCAGTGATACTCAAACTTTAGAATGTGTAACAGTCATCTAGAGTGACAGTTAAATTACTCATTTCTCAACTCCTCATATAATGATTCAGCATGTCTAGGTTGGGACCTAAGAATCTGAATTTTAACACACTCAAATTTGTACTAATGTAGGTTGTCTGTGGATTGTGTGGATTATTATATATACTCATATAATATACAGGTTTGATCAGAACAGACCCAGTTAAAAACTCTTGAACAAACTTCAGAGTCCATACTTCTTGAAGTACTAAGTAGAACTCTGAACCCCTGGCTGAAGTCTTGCAAAGCCAATAAGTATGGCTACAAATGCAAAAATAAAAATAAGAAATCTGTGTTGAACGTTTGACGTGTGCAGGGCTTTGGAGAGTAAAGTATAGCTCTTGATTCAAATACCTGGGTTAAAGTCTTGGCTCTCACCTTTAGAAGTTGGATCTTTTTAGATCCAACTAAACTTCAGACTAAACTTCTCTCCTCTTTAGTTGTTTTATTTGTACAAGTGGAAAAAATAGCATCCTTTTTTTTTTCCCAATTTTTAATTAACATAAAGCATTTAAAAGAATCGCCGGCACTTTATAAGCTCTTATTCAGTAACATTTTCTCCTCAAAAATCTGTGTTCTTCTCTTCCATTTCCCTAATATCCTTGGGATGCTCTCTTTAGATATTCATAGAAAATTTAAAGCTTACTAGGACTTTAGGATTGATTAGCAAACCCTCTTCATTTTATAAATAAAATAAAATAAACTAGAGAGGTTGAGAGCCTTGTCAAGATCACACAACTAGCCTGAGAGAAATGGGACTAAAGCTCCGGACATTTTATGATTCCTCTTTTATGTTTATTTTTCAAACTACCTTTGTCAACCATACAGAGTGCCTGGGCTCAACCTTAGAGCTATGAGATATTTTTTCCCTTGCAGGGTGGATGGTGATTGTAGAACCCACACATTCATTGTTTGAGGGGTTTTTGTTTGTTTGTTTTTATATTCTCATTTTTTAAAATTTTTATTGGAGTATAGTTGATTTACAGTGTTGTGTTAGTTTCTGCTGTACAGCAAAGTGAATCACTTATACATATATATATATAAATCCACTTTTTTTAGATTCTTTTCCCATATAGGCCATTACAGAGTATTGAGCAGAGTTCCCTGTGCTATACATTAGGTCCCTTTAGTTATCTATTTTATATATAGTAGTGTGTATATGTCAATCCCAATCTCCCAATTTATTCTTCCCCCACTTATCCCCTGGTAACCGTAAGTTTGTTTTCTACATATGTGGCTCTACTTCTGTTTTGTAAATAAGTTCATTTGTACCCTTTTTTTAGAATCCACATATAAGCAATATCATATGATATTTGTCTTTCTCTGTCTGACTTACTTCACTCAGTATGACAATCTCTAGGTCCATCCACGTTGCAGCAAATGACATTATTTCGTTCCTTTTTTTTGTCTGAGTAATATTCTATTGTATATATGTGCCACATCTTCTTTATTCATTCATCCATCAATGGACATTTAGGTTGCTTCCATGTCCTGGCTATTGTAAATAGTGCTGCAATGAACACTATTTACAATACATTTGGTTGTATCTTTTCAAATTATGGTTTTCTCCGGGTATATGTCTAGGAGTGGGATTGCTGGGTCATATGGTAGTTCTATTTTTAGTTTTTTAAGGAACCTCCATACTGTTCTCCATAGTGGATGCACCAATTTACATTCCCACCAATAGTGCAAGAGGGTTCCCTTTTCTCCACAACCTCTCCAGCATCTATTGCTTGTAGATTTTTTGATGATGCCCATTCTGACCAGTGTGAGGTGATATCTCATTGTAGTTTTGATTTGCATTTCTCTAATAATTACTGATGTTGAGCATCTTTTCATGTGCTTTTTGGCCATCTGTATGTCTTCTTCAGAGAAATGTCTATTTAGGTCTTCCGCCCATTTTTTTGATTGGGTTGTTTTTTTTGCTATTGAGCTGCATGAGCTCTTTGTATATTGTGGAGATTAATCCCTTGTCGGTTGCTTCATTTGCAAATATTTTCTCCCATTCTGAGGGTTGTCTTTTTGTTTTGTTTATGGTTTTCTTTGCTGTGCAAAATCATCGTTTGAGTTTTTAAGGACGTGAAAGCTAAAAATGCACCAGAAGCCAGCATCTTTGTTTTTTTCAATAAACAGATATTATTTATTGTGCACATATTTACTAGGAAACAATAATTCATAGGACATACCTCAGCCACTTTACCAAGGACAAAACTAATCTTGCCTGTTTCCCTGATTGGACTGATGGTACAGTACAGAAATAATTGACCATTAAACTTAAAAAAAAAAAAAGAAAAATTCTCATGAGTAAAAATGAATGACTACAAATTGTCTGTCCTATAAAGTATAGAAATATCAATTTGCCCTTCTGTTGTTCTGAATTATTTCTGTCATTGATTATTTTAAAAGCATTGAAATCAAATATCATTGATTATCAATTAACATAGATATACCTTTTATTTGGCAAATACTTAAGTACTCACTAAAGTATTATGGGCAACATAAAGGTTAATATTTAATCATAGATTAACTAAGAAAATTTCCAAGGGTAACTAAAGTTTTCAAGAATCTTATACCTGTGTTCTATCAGACCTGCAAGAAATGCTGTTTTTTTCTTTTCTTTTCTGTTTTTTTTTTTACTAAATACTTGGAAGAAACTTTAATCTAAGTCTTAAAAATTGCAGCCAAAGCTACACATAGGCATAGCAATACAACAAAATTTTATGAGAGTGCCATTCTTTTTACCACATAGCGTGAGAAAAGAAGAGGAAGAAAGAAAAAAAATAAAATCCTGAAATTCAAAATTTAGAAGAAAAGTTAGAATTTCTCAGGTCCACTGATGCATTTTACAGACAGGTAACAAATCAAAGAGTACACATCTAGCTGTAATATAATATCAAAAGACTAACACTATACTTCACGTGCTTTGCAATAGATAGGGTAGCCTTACATGATTGAAGCAATAAATTCCAGGTTTTTTTTTTTAAAATAAATTTATTTATTTTATTTTTATTTATTTTTGGCTGTGTTGGGTCTTCGTTGCTGTGCACAGGCTTTCTCTAACTGTGACAAGCGGGGGCTACTCTTCGTTGCAGTGAGCAGGCTTTTCATTGCTGTGGCTTCTCTTGTTGCGGAGCACGGGCTCTAGGAGCACGGGCCTCAGTAGTTGTGGCTTGCGGGCTCTAGAGCGCAGGCTCAGTAGTTGTGGTGCACAGGCTTAGCTGTTCCACGGCATGTGGGATCTTCCCAGGCCAGGGCTCGAACCCGTGTCCCCTGCATTGGCAGGCAGATTCTTAAACACTGTGCCACCAGGGAAGTCTTAAATTTCAGGTTTTAACCAAAAATATTATCACATTTTTAATGTATGATGGATATAGAATGTTCTATATATTTAAATAATGTTTTTATCAAAATGTTTTGCTTAATTTATATGTATTATAATCAACATATATAATCACATTTCATTTATATATATATATTTATAAACACACAATTATACAACAAATTCACAGTAGGGCTGGTGCAGGAAGGGGGACCCCTTCCAGGGCTCGAGAGTGGGCTCTTGTCTAACACTCAGAAATGAATTGTCCAAGGAGACACACGTGCTGACAAAGCAAAAGACTATTGGAAAGGGGCACCTGGGCAGAGGGCAGTGGGGTAAGGGAACCCAGGAGAACTGCTCTGCCACATGGCTCACAGTCTCAGGTTTTATGGTAATGGGGTTAGTTTCTGGGTTGTCTCCGGCCAATCATTTTGCTTGCCCATATTTGGTCTGACTCAGGGTCCTTCCTGGTAGCGCGCACCTCTCTCAGCTAAGATGGATTCCAGTGCAAAGGTATCTGGGAGGGCGGCTTCCCTGGTGGCACAGTGGTTAAGAGTCTGCCTGCCAGTGCAGGGGACACGGGTTCGTGTCCTGGTCTGGGAAGATCCCACATGCCACGGAGCAAATAAGCCCGTGTGCCACAACTACTGAGCCTGCGCGCCTGGAGCCTGTGCTCCGCAACGGGAGAGGCCGCAACAGTGAGAGGCCCGCGCACCGCGATGAAGAGTGGCCCCCGCTCACCGCAACTGGAGAAAGCCCTCGCACAGCAACAAGGACCTAACACAGCCAAAAATAAATAAATAAATTAATTAAAAAAAAAAAAGGTATCTGGGAGGTTGGCAGGGCATATTATGGGCTGGCATCTCTTCCCTCCTTTTGGCCCCTCTCAAATTTTTCCAGCTGGTGGTAGCTTGTTAGATTCCTGTTCCTTATTGGGACCTCCTGTTGTGAGATAACTCATTATTGTGCCTGGCCAGGGCAAGTGGTTTCAGGCAGTGGTTCCCTAACAGGGCTGTTAATGTTCGTTGATTGAAACAAATACAAAATTTATCTTTAACCAATAATTAACAAGATAATACTAATATTAAAATTAAATCTCTTCACCATTTTTTCAACATAATGGTATTTTTTCATTTTCAAAATTTAATAATGACTTATTCTAAAGTTTATATTGAAAAGCAAAAGACCAATAATAACAAACACAATATAATTAGAGAAAACAAAAACAGATGACTGACACTACTGAACTTCAAGCCTTACTATAAAGCTGCAGTGATCAAGATATGGTAGTATTAGCAAAAATATAAACAAATAATTAATTCAACAAAACAGAGAGCCCAGAAATAGACCCATATAAATAAAAGCAGCTGATCTTTGACAAAGGAGCAAAGGCAATTAAACGGAGAAAAGCTTTTTAATAAATGTCTCTGGAACAACCGGATATCCACATGCAAAAAAATAAATCTTACACCTTTCACAAGATTAACTCAAAATGTATACTAGACATAAATGCAAAATGCAAAACTATGAGTCTCCTAGAAGATAAAATGAGATAAAATTTAGATGATCTTGAGTTTGCTGGTGATTTTTTAGATTTAGCACCAAAAGCACTGTCCAAGAAAGAAAAAATTCAATAAGTTGGACTTAATTAATACTAAAAAAATACTGCTATGCAATGGACTTTATTAAGAGAAGGAAAAGATAAGCCACATACTTGGAGAAAATATTTGCAAATATATATATATGTTACAGGACTTGTATCTAAAATATACAAAGAGCTCTTAAAACTCAATAATAAGAAAACAAACAACCCAATTAAAAAGTGGGTAAAAGCTATTAATAGAAACTTTATCAAAGAAGATATATATGTGGGAAATAAGCATATTAAAATGATGCTCAACATCACATATCATTAGGTTACGGCAAACTAAAATAACAATGTGATGCCATTGTAAACTTACTAGAATGTCTGAAATCCAGCACCAAATACTGGTGAGGATGTGAAGCAAAGGTAAACATCTTCTTTGGAAGATACTCTAGCAGTTTTTTACAAAACTAAACATGTATTTACCATATGATCCAGCAATTGCATTCCTTGGTATTTACCCAAAGGATCTGAAAATGTGTGTACACAAGAATCCTGCACATGGATGTTTATAGACACGTGGATGTTTATTCATCCATGGATGAATAAACACATGGATGTTTATTCATGTTATTCAATGTTTATTCATGTTATTCAAACACATGGATGTTTATTCATAATTGCAAAAGTTGGAAACAACCAAGATGTCCTTCATTCAGCAGGTGAATTGATAAACAAATGTGTTACATCCATACAATGGAAAGTTATTCAGGACTAAAAGGAGATGAGTTATCAAGCTATTAAGAGACATGGAGGAAACTTAAATGCATATGACTAAGTGAAAGAATCCCATCTGAATAAGCTGCATACTGTGATTTGAACTATCTGACATTTTGGAAAAGGCAAAACTATGGAGTCACTAAAAAAAATCAGTGATTGCCAAGGGTTTGGGGGAAGGAGGAAGCGCAGGGAATTTTTTGGACAGTAAAACTATTCTGCATGATATTCAAATGGTAGATCTGTCATTATACATTTATCCAAACCTTCAGAATGTACAACACCAAGTGAACCCTAATTAAAACTATGACCACTAGTTAGTAATAATGTATCATATAATGTAATACTGGCTCCTCTATTGTGATAGCTGTAATATTGGCTTCTCTATTGTAACAAATGTTCCACACTGATGAACCCATGTTAATAATAGGAGAAACTGGGGGAGGGGTGGTGGTCCGGGGTGTATATGAACTCTTCGTACTTTCCACTCAATTTTTTGTAAACTTAAAAAAGTGCTCTTGGACTTCCCTGGTGGCGCAGTGGTAAAGAATCCACCTGCCAATGCAGGGGACACGGGTTCGAGCCCTGGTCTGGGAAGATCCCACATGCCGCAGAGCAACGAAGCCTGTACGCCACATCTAACTGAGCCTGCACTCTAGAGCCCGCGAGCCACAACTACTGAAGCCCGTGTGCCTAGAGCCCGTGCTCCGCAACAAGAGAAGCCACCACAATGAGAAGTCCACGCACCGCAATGAAGAGTAGCCCCAACTCGCCGCAACTAGAGAAAAGTCCACTCACGGCAACAAAGACCCAATGCAGCCAAAACAATAAAAAATTTAAAAAAATAAATAAAAGTGCTCTGAAATACTTAACTAACAAAATAAACAAAAATGTAATATAAGACCCATTTTACCCATTTTAAAGAAAAACAAACCAAAACATTTTTAATCATAAATTATCACTTTTACGAAATTTCTTTAATTATTATCATTAAAATTTAAACAAAAAAAAATCATGGAAACCATTTTAAACCACAAAATTGTTTCCAGAACCTCTTGAAAACTACAGCAAAGAATTTGAGAAGAATTTGGAAAACCACATACACACAGGCACACAAACTAAGTATAATAACATTGAAGGGTTATGCATTTAGGGAATTTTTAAACTTTATTCAGATACAAAGCATTAAATATATTCTGAACGTCAGCAGAATAGTTTAAAGGATGAGTAAAATTAATCATGCTTAATCAGTGTTAGAAACTTAAAACTCACTATGCCTCTGAAGACCTAACGTGAGATATATTGTTGTGGTTTTTTCCTCAGTTAAAAAATCTATTTTGATAAAAAGCAAATTTTTAGGGAATTACTAGTCTTAAGTTAAGTTCACTTAATAAAGATTTCATCTTGATCTGGACAAACCAAATATTTCCTTTTTCTAGGATAATATTCTCACTGGATATGATCCACCTAAATAATGTCTTTAAAAGTGACTTCTCTTCACTCCCTCTTGCGAGAGCACCAGAATCACCACTGGCTGCTGGACAATCATTGACAGGAAGACCCTGGACTTCACCAAGGAGGATACCCCACGTCCAAGGACAGAGGAGAAGCCACAGTGAGACGGTAGGAGGGGCACAATCAGAGTAAAATCAAATCCCATAACTGCTGGGTGGGTGACTCACAGACTGGCGAACACTTATACCACAGAATTCCACCCACTGGAGTGAAGGTTCTGAGCCCCACGTCAGGCTTCCCAACCTGGGGGTCCGGCAACGGGAGGAGGAATTCCTAGAGAATCAGACTTTGAAGCCTAGTGGGAATTGATTGCAGGACTTTGACAGGACTGGGGGAAACAGAGACCCCACTCTTGGAGGGCACACACAAAGTAATGTGTGCATCGGGACCCAGGGGAAGGAGCAGTGACCCTGGGGGAGACTGAACCAGACCTACCTGCTGGTGTTGGGGGGTCTCCTGCAGAGGCGAGTAGTGGCTCTGTTTCACCGTGGGGATAAGGACACTGGCAGCAGAGGTTCTGGGAAGTTCTCCTTGGCGTGAGCCCTCCCAGAGTCTGCCATTAACCCCACCAAGGAGCACCGGTAGGCTCCAGTGTTGGGTTGCCTCAGGCAAAACAACCAACAGGGAGGGAACCCAGCCCCACCCATCAACAGTTAAGTGGATTAAGGTTTTACTGAGCTCTGACCGCCACAGCAACAGGGAGGGAACCCAGCCCCACCCATCAACAGTCAAGTGGATTAAGGTTTTACTGAGCTCTGACCGCCACAGCAACAGTCAGCTCTACCCACCACCAGAGCCTCCCATCAAGCCTCTTAGATAGCCTCAACCACCAGAGGGCAGACAACAGAAGCAAGAAAAACTAGATCCTGCAGCCTGTGGACCAAAAACCACAGTTACAGAAAGATAGAGAAGATGAAAAGGCAGAGGGCTATGTACCAGATGAAGGAACAAGAAAAAACCCCAGAAAAACAACTAAATGAAGTGGAGATAGGCAACCTTCCAGAAAAAGAATTCAGAATAATGATAGTGAAGATGATCCAGGACCTCGGAATAAGAATGGAGGCAAAGATTGAGAAGATGCAAGAAATGATTAACAAAGACCTAGAAGAATTAAAGAACAAACAAACAGAGATCACCAATACAATAACTGAAATGAAAACTACACTAGAAGGAATCAATAGCAGAATAATTGAGGCAGAAGAACGGATAAGTGACCTGGAAGACAGAATGGTGGAATTCACTGCTGCAGAACAGACTAAAGAAAAAAGAATGAAAAGAAATGAAGACAGCCTAAGAGACCTCTGGGACAACATTAAACGCAACAACATTCGCATTATAGGGGTCCCAGAAGGAGAAGAGAGAGAGAAAGGACCAGAGAAAATATTTGAAGAGATTATAGTCGAAAACTTCCCTAACATGGGAAAGGAAATAGCCACCCAAGTCCAGGAAGCGCAGAGAGTCCCATACAGAATAAACCCAAGGAGAAACACGCCGAGACACATAGTAATCAAAGTGGCAAAAATTAAAGACAAAGAAAAATTATTGAAAGCAGCAAGGGAAAAACGACAAATAACATACAAGGGAACTCCCATAAGGTTAACAGCTGATTTCTCAGCAGAAACTCTGCAAGCCAGAAGGGAGTGGCATGATATACTTAAAGTGATGAAAGGGAAGAACCTACAACCAAGATTACTCTACCCGGCAAGGATCTCATTTAGATTTGATGGAGAAATCAAAAGCTTTGCAGACAAGCAAAAGCTAAGAGAATTCAGCACCACCAAACCAGCTCTACAACAAATGCTAAAGGAACTTCTCTAAGTGGGAAACACAAGAGAAGAAAAGGACCTACAAAAACAAACCCAAAACAATTAAGAAAATGGTCATAGGAACTTACATATCGATAATTACCTTAAATGTGAATGGATTAAATGCCCCAACCAAAAGACATAGACTGGCTGAATGGATACAAAAACAAGACCCATATATATGCTGTCTACAAGAGACCCACTTTAGACCTAGGGACACATACAGACTGAAAGTGAGGGGATGGAAAAAGATATTCCATGCAAATGGAAATCAAAAGAAAGCTGGAGTAGCTATACTCATATCAGATAAAATAGACTTTAAAATAAAGAATGTTACAAGAGACAAGGAAGGACACTACATAATGATCCAGGGATCAATCCAAGAGGAAGATATAACAATTATAAATATATATGCACCCAACATAGGAGCACCTCAATACATAAGGCAACTGCTAACAGCTATAAAAGAGGAAATCGACAGTAACACAATAATAGTGGGGGACTTTAACACCTCACTTACACCAATGGACAGATCATCCAAAATGAAAATAAATAAGGAAACAGAAGCTTTAAATGACACAATAGACCAGATAGATTTACTTGATATATATAGGACATTCCATCCAAAAACAGCAGATTACACGTTCTTCTCAAGTGCGCACGGAACATTCTCCAGGATAGATCACATCTTGGGTCACAAATCAAGCCTCAGTAAATTTAAGAAAATTGAAATCATATCAAGCATCTTTTCTGACCACAACGCTATGAGATTAGAAATGAATTACAGGGAAAAAAACGTAAAAAGGACAAACACATGGAGGCTAAACAATACGTTACTAAATAACCAAGAGATCACTGAAGAAATCAAAGAGGAAATCAAAAAATACCTAGAGACAAATGACAATGAAAACACGACGACCCAAAACCTATGGGATGCAGCAAAAGCGGTTCTAAGAGGGAAGTTTATAGCTATACAAGCCTACCTAAAGAAACAAGAAAAATCTCAAGTAAACAATCTAACCTTACACCTAAAGAAACTAGAGAAAGAAGAACAAACAAAACCCAAAGTTAGCAGAAGGAAAGAAATCATAAAGATCAGAGCAGAAATAAATGAAATAGAAACAAAGAAAACAATAGCAAAGATCAATAAAACTAAAAGTTGGTTCTTTGAGAAGATAAACAAAATTGATAAGCCATTAGCCAGACTCATCAAGAAAAAGAGGGAGAGGACTCAAATCAATAAAATCAGAAATGAAAAAGGAGAAGTTACAACAGACACCGCAGAAATTCAAAGCATCCTAAGAGACTACTACAAACAACTTTATGCCAATAAAATGGACAACCTGGAAGAAATGGACAAATTCTTAGAAAGGTATAACCTTCCCAGACTGAATCAGGAAGAAACAGAAAATATGAACAGACCAATCACAAGGAATGAAATTGAAACTGTGATTAAAAATCTTCCAACAAACAAAAGTCCAGGACCAGATGGCTTCACAGGTGAATTCTATCAAACATTTAGAGAAGAGCTAACACCCATCCTTCTCAAACTCTTCCAAAAAATTGCAGAGGAAGGAACACTCCCAAACTCATTCTATGAGGCCACCATCACCCTGATACCAAAACCAGACAAAGACACTACAAAAAAAGAAAATTACAGACCAATATCACTGATGAATATAGATGCAAAAATCCTCAACAAAATACTAGCAAACAGAATCCAGCAACACATTAAAAGGATCATACACCACGATCAAGTGGGATTTATCCCAGGGATGCAAGGATTCTTCAATATACGCAAATCAATCAATGTGATACACCATATTAACAAATTGAAGAATAAAAACCATATGATCATCTCAATAGATGCAGAAAAAGCTTTTGACAAAATTCAACACCCATTTCTGATAAAAACTCTCCAGAAAGTGGGCATAGAGGGAACCTACCTCAACATAATAAAGGCCATATATGACAAACCCACAGCAAACATCATTCTCAATGGTGAAAAACTGAAAGCATTTCCTCTAAGATCAGGAACGAGACAAGGATGTCCACTCTCACCACTATTATTCAACATAGTTCTGGAAGTCCTAGCCACGGCAATCAGAGAAGAAAAAGAAATAAAAGGAATACAAATTGGAAAAGAAGAAGTAAAACTGTCACTGTTTGCGGATGACATGATACTATACATAGAGAATCCTAAAACTGCCACCAGAAAACTGCTAGAGCTAATTAATGAATATGGTAAAGTTGCAGGATACAAAATTAATGCACAGAAATCTCTTGCATTCCTATACACTAATGATGAAAAATCTGAAAGAGAAATTATGGAAACACTCCCATTTACCACTGCAACAAAAAGAATAAAATACCTAGGAATAAACCTACCTAGGGAGACGAAAGACCTGTATGCAGAAAACTATAAGACACTGATGAAAGAAATTAAAGATGATACCAACAGATGGAGAGATATACCATGTTCTTGGATTGGAAGAATCAACATTGTGAAAATGAGTATACTACCCAAAGCAATCTACAGATTCAATGCAATCCCTATCAAATTACCAATGGCATTTTTTACGGAGCTAGAACAAATCATCTTAAAATTTGTATGGAGACACAAAAGACCCCGAATAGCCAAAGCAGTCTTGAGGGAAAAAAATGGAGCTGGAGGAATCAGACTCCCTGACTTCAGACTATACTACAAAGCTACAGTAATCAAGACAATATGGTACTGGCACAAAAACAGAAACATAGATCAATGGAACAAGATAGAAAGCCCAGAGATTAACCCACGCACCTATGGTCAACTAATCTATGACAAAGGAGGCAAAGATATACAATGGAGAAAAGACAGTCTCTTCAATAAGTGGTGCTGGGAAAACTGGACAGCTACATGTAAAAGAATGAAATTAGAATACTCCCTAATACCATACACAAAAATAAACTCAAAATGGATTAGAGACCTAAATATAAGACTGGACACTATAAAACTCTTAGAGGAAAACATAGGAAGAACACTCTTTGACATAAATCACAGCAAGATCTTTTTTGATCCACCTCCTAGAGTAATGGAAATAAAAACAAAAATAAACAAATGGGACCTAATGAAACTTCAAAGCTTTTGCACAGCAAAGGAAACCATAAACAAGACGAAAAGACAACCCTCAGAATGGGAGAAAATATTTGCAAATGAATCAACGGACAAAGGATTAATCTCCAAAATATATAAACAGCTCATTCAGCTCAATATCAAAGAAACAAACACCCCAATCCAAAAATGGGCAGAAGACCTAAATAGACATTTCTCCAAAGAAGACATACAGATGGCCACGAAGCACATGAAAAGATGCTCAACATCACTAATTACTAGAGAAATGCAAATCAAAACTACAATGAGGTATCACCTCACTCCTGTTAGAATGGGCATCATCAGAAAATCTACAAACAACAAATGCTGGAGAGGGTGTGGAGAAAAGGAAACCCTCTTGCACTGTTGGTGGGAATGTAAATTGATACAGCCACTATGGAGAACAATATGGAGGTTCCTTAAAAAACTAAAAATAGAATTACCATATGACCCAGCAATCCCATTACTGGGCATATACCCAGAGAAAACCGTAATTCAAAAAGACACATGCACCCGAATGTTCATTGCAGCACTATTTACAATAGCCAGGTCATGGAAGCAACCTAAATGCCCATCAACAGACGAATGGATAAAGAAGTTGTGGTACATATATACAATGGAATATTACTCAGCCATAAAAAGGAACGAAATTGAGTCATTTGTTGAGACATGGATGGATCTAGAGACTGTCATACAGAGTGAAGTAAGTCAGAAAGAGAAAAACAAATATCGTATATTAATGCATGTATGCGGAACCTAGAAAAATGGTACAGATGAGCCAGTTTGCAGGGCAGAAGTTGAGACACAAATGTAGAGAATGGTCATATGGACACCAAGGGGGGAAAACTGCGGTGAGGTGGGGATGGTGGTGTGCTGAATTGGGCAATTGGGATTGACATGTATACACTGATGTGTATAAAACTGATGCCTAATAAGAACCTGCAGTATAAAAAAACAAACAAAACAACTAATACTAAACTTTCATTGGGTTATTTGTATGGAAATATGTTAATATAAATGTTTCAGACATTACATGAAATTTCTAAAAATCTTATATTTGTATTTGTATGGAAATATGTATGGAAATATGTTAATATAAATGTTTCAGACATTACATGAAATTTCTAAAAATCTTATATTTGTATTTGTATGGAAATATGTATGGAAATATGTTAATATAAATGTTTCAGACATTTCATGAAATTTCTAAAAATCTTATATTTGTATTTGTATGGAAATATGTATGGAAATATGTTAATATAAATGTTTCAGACATTACATGAAATTTCTAAAAATCTTATATTTGTATTTGTATGGAAATATGTATGGAAATATGTTAATATAAATGTTTCAGACATTACATGAAATTTCTAAAAATCTTATATTTGTATTTGTATGGAAATATGTATGGAAATATGTTAATATAAATGTTTCAGACATTACATGAAATTTCTAAAAATCTTATATGTTCTGGTATAATGTTATAAGTAATAATCCTAGTTATTACTTTAAAATGTATATCTCAGAAATAACTAATTTTCTTGTCAACTGCATTATTATGAACTTTCATCAAATCTTTAATCGTGGTCATTCTTAAGTCTTTTGTCATTTACAGACAGTTCTGGGTGTACTCTGATGATTTTGCAAATATGTTCCTATAAAAGGGTTTCATCTTCAAGAAATTCATGGAAAAGACTCTGACAAGTACAGGTTTCTGGTAACTGACTGTACTGCTGAACTGAATGAATAAGCATTTTCAGAACTCTAATGAAAAACTGATGAACTCATAAAAGTGCTAACAAAAGATCAAGATGAAAAAAAAATTAATTACATGGGACTGAGTGAACTGATGAGGATGAGTATAATTTTTGTGACTTCCTGTCTGAATTTAAAAAAAAAAAAAAAAATCCCACAAGGACTCAGAGGCAAAGAATATACAAATCAATTTTCACTGCAAAGTAAAGGAGCTGTTACAGTGGAGGATTACTGGACTGAATGTCAATATTATGACATAGTATGAGTGTGTTTCATGTTTGGTAATTGCCATCAGTGTTGCTTTTGTTGTGGTCATCCATGTACAATGCTTGGTGTCAGTCTATTTATGTCTTGTAAAAATAAAATACAGTGTGTGTGTGTGTGAATAAAAAAAAAATAAAATAAATAAATAAATAAATAAATAAATAAATAAATAAAAAAAAGTGACTTCTGAAAATGTTCTTTCCTCCTCTATGTTTTTACCAAAAATTAAATTCTTTAGATTTAAAGTTTATAATTTTCATTCCAGTTCTTTGGAAATCCGAGGTGTTAGTTTTCTCTAGTTTCTATCTTTGAATTCTGGGTTCAAGCAGGCTCTGCAACTTCAATATTTTGGTGGTTTGAATATTTGTTGACCTGAGGGTCATGGCAATGTGGTTTTATTTCTTTACAGACCAATATGTAGTAGAATTATACCTTTAGAGCAGAAAATAAACAATGTATATCTAGTTCATTGCTTTTACTTTTTGAAAATAATAGCTCAACTGACTTCAAACTCATTAATTTTCTGTGCCTCTTCAATGAAATGGTGTCTCACATAACACCTGAACAAGAGTGAATTATTTTACTTCAGAAGATGAAGAGAAAGAGTTATGCCCTTGAACTTTTAATATAAACCAAATGCTCCTTCAAATGCTTAATGATTACAGAAAAGACCTAAAGGGAGCTTCCAGACTCGACCTCTCTTACAAGAATAAATAAAAAAGACAGGTAATTAAAAGCAAATTTAGTTATTGGTTTCACTGCTCAGTATGTGTGCTCACTAAGGGTTAGCAGGTCATAAGTAGGAATGCAGAACACTAAGCTGGTGATAGACTTTGCTGCAAGATATTCACACTGTGTTTTTCATTGTGAAAATCTCAGCAATGGAAAATCTTCAACCTTAACTGACAATCCAGTACAAAAGCTGATCTTCTCAACGACTAAATTTTATAATAGATGTGAATTAAAATGATATGAAATTTGTGTAACAGTGTGTTTGTATGTTAAATTGCTTCTTATTTGCAAGAAGTAAGCTTCATATATATATATATATATATATATATATATATATATATATATATAATGTCAGATATTTCCTAGGGGCAAATTTTGAAGATTAGTTCTCTTCTTTTTAACTTTTCTACTGTAATTCTATCTACTGGGAATTTAAAATTTAAACTTGCAGACTATAAATAGAAAATTCAGTTAGAAGCTTTGTTTGTTATTCTTCATTCCAATCATCGCTTGAAGTTAGAGGAAGTAAATATTTTGTTTCCTGAAAATATTTATATAGCAAGATGTTTTTTGTATTATCTGTTGAAATTTCACATTCCAGTAGTTTAATAAAACAGCTGATTTGTTTCTAATTATGCAAATTCCTTTTTACATACTGTAGTTTTGATGAATAGGTACAGCAAGTTGTAACACGAGTTGTTTTTTTTTTTTTAACTGAACAGATGCTAAGATCGCAAAACCTGCTAATGCTAAAATATTTGGGAAAAACATGGACTATGTAAATAGAGTCTACAACAAAGATTGTTGAAAAGCTGGAAGGCCCATGCATACCAAAATGTTTAAGAATATAAGAAAATGTTTAAGAAGATAAATTTTGATCTATTCTGAGATATCTTTCCCAGATGATACCTCTGAGAATATCTTTATATACACTTAATTTTAAGTGAGTAATAAGTAAACAAATATAACAACTATACTATAATGATTCGGGAATGGCACGAGCTGTTAAGGGGAGAATTGAGTTATAAAAAAGTAAAAAGGAAGCTTTACAACATTTACAAATATACTTGCTGGTAGAAATAGCTTCTATTTAAATTTTTTTTGTTGCCATGTTCAGATGGTAATGCCATTTGAATATTGTGAATATTTGGCAGATAATAAAAAAGTAACAGTAAAGTTTAATGCAGGACCATATTCCAACGAAATAAGGAAATTATCTCTGCTTTAATTTAGTTCTCACTACTCACTGTTCACATATATACAGGCTATGGACTCAGAGCCAGCCTTTTCTCATTATATTTTGAGGACCATAGTATCAAACCAGACTTCACCACCACCTGAAAATCCTTTTAAGACCCTAATTGTGGTTGATTTTCTATTCCAAACACTTTTCCAATCCCATTAAATGCTGTCTAATCCTCTCACTCTCAGATGATCTTTCTTCTTAGTTCAGAGAGAAAATAAAATGCATTAGATAGGAACTGGATCAAATTCCTCTTAAAGACAAAAGAAGAAAGAGAAAAAGAAAGATGGAAGGAAGGAAGAAAGGAAGGAAGGAATGAGGGGGGGAGGGAAGGAAGGAAGGAAGGAAGGAAGAGGGAGTGAGGGAGAGAGAGGAAGGAAGGGAAGGAGGGAAAAAAGAAAAGTAAAAGAAAATGTAAATGGATAATGGTTTCTCCTGCAACCAAAATCTAATTTCCTCTGCCCAGCTTCTATGCTCTTCTGTCTTTCTAGGAATTTCTTTAACCACACACTCTCATCTTTACCTACTTCTTCTCTTCTGGATTTTTTCATAGGTATTTAAAAATATTCGGGTTGCTCTAGTGTTAATAAATAAATAAATAGTGTCCCTCCCTAGATAACTAACTACCCACCCCTACACACCCCAGACACCACATGGTAATCTTCCAACACTCCCTCCTTCGTTTTATGGCTACTTTGCAGCATGTTACAGTTTACTACACTGGCCATGTTTAATATCTTCCTATACCTTAAGTGAGACACACACACACACACACACAAAACCTACACCTACTTTCTCTCTTAGATTTCTAGCCATTCTTGCAGAGACATCCTTTTAAAAACCCTTTTCCCTTTCCCAAACTTCAATTTGTATTCCTTAAATGTCTCTCTTAATTTCATCTCTCCTAATGTTACAAATTTCCTCCAGGGCTATCTCACTGACTTCTATGGCTTCAATTTTTATACATTTTCTAACTCTTCCAAAACCTATCTTTGCATACTAGCTTCTCCTAGACTTCGGAATGGAATATTCAACAACACATTAGACACAACTCCTCAGATATAAGGCAGGGACATCAAACTCAGCATGTTCACAACTGAAATCTGCAGCTTCACTCCCCGGGGCCATTCTCCTTTGCCTCCCAGATTATGACAGGGTCTTGCAAAAATCTGCACTGCTATTATCCCTGATAGGATATATTACAATTATCCACAGTCACTGATATAGAAAAAATACACTTAATATTTGATCAATGTGATGTTCTCTCTTTTCTGGTATTCTATCAATTTAAATTAATTCTTCAATTATTATCATTTTTAATTATCTCGTTTTGGCTAAAATGAAAGAAACTTTCATTAGTCTTGGGGTGGAATAAATATAATTTTCCCATGTTAGTAGAGCTAATATTTAGTCAGCCTGCTTATCTTTTTTAAAATCTTATACCAAGAATTGTATACTTCAAATAGTTTTCTTTAGAAACTTACATGAGTATAAATCATGCTATTATATGTATAATACCATTAATTATTGAATAAGCCAGCAAATGTATTTTTAATTTTGATCATGCATTGATACACATGTAACCTACATGTAAATATGAACTAAATAAAATTAATATCCATGAACTCACCCTAAAAGGATTATCAGCAGTACTATTTTATCATCTGTGAAATGCCTGTCCTTTTGCCTGATCTTCTATTGGCTAGCTGTATTCTTTTACGTATAGGTTTGTTACAGTGGTTCTGAATACTACAATTTGATGTACTATTTTCACTGCTTATATTTCTCCCAGTTTTTGCCTTGCCTTTTAACTTTTTTACAAGATGTTTCTAATAAACATAACTTTCATACATTAAACATTAACATTGCTTTAAATTATGTTTTCATGCTATGGTAAAAAAATCTATCATCTATCCATCAATTAATCATCTCTATCTGATTAGTTTTCTAACTCCTGGCTTCTCTTGTATAAAATGTGTATTTATGATGATCACGTGTGGCAAGACCATTTTATGTTCTGTAAAAGCCTAATTAGTTGGTTACACCAAAGTTCTATTTATTATGTTCCTTTATTTTTGTAAGGGGATTGATTGTTCAATAACAATTAAAAAGGGCTTCAAAAAAGGGCATCAAATGCGGGGTGGAGCATCAGAGAAAAGCAAGGGAACAGATTAGCGACTCCCCTCACCAAAAAAAAGTGAAAGAATGATTGAGAGAAACACTTCTGTATTCTTGGTTATAGAAAGACCAGAATATTGATATGTACTAGTAAACTTATTCTTCTTATATTTGGCAGGGATTAAATACTCTGTACTTCGATGACCTTTGTGGTGTATTTGCACAGATACAGAGAAGTAAAACTTTATTAAATTTTGATTTAACAGAAGTAGCCTCCATATATCTTGCAGTTTATTTTATCTAATTTGTAATAAGAACAGAAATAACACATTATATTTGGCATTAAACATACTAAGGCGTATTCCCTAAAATAACACGTAATCATTGTTGCTGTGTTAACAATATAATCACATAAATTGTTCAATCAAATTTATAGAACAGATTATACTAGTAGTACCTATTGTCCTCTAAGTATGTGAAATCCTCCAAAACCTTCTGGCTAGTGATCTTGCTATCTCAAATTGAACAATTTCTAAAATTAGTAAAGTATTTCCTGAAGTAGCTATCATGTTAATATTGCCTGTCTCCTCTTGAATTGAAATCTACTTCCCTTTAAATATTATTCATTGATTTACCATACCTCAACTCTTCGATGCCTGTTGCAATGAATTTCAGGGGGAAAATCACATAATGTCTCCCACTGTGAAAGAGCTCTGCAGTTTTCCATCAATATCCATGCCTAGAGTGATTAATTATCTTGTCTCCATATATATTTTTGTTTCAAATATGAAATATAACTACTATTTTTGGCCTCAATTTCATAAATCTAGATGGAAAGGCTCTGTAAGAAATATAGTTTGGACATTTTTCACTAAAAATATCTTCTGTGTGTTTGAGTGAACTTGGGAAAGATTACCACAAAATTATTTATCTGTATGACAAAATATTTCCCAAATTAAAATTAAGATTATGCCCAGTATATTTATGCTACTATACTTATGAGACGGTTTGAACTTTGCATATTCCTCATTTTATGAGGTCAGTGTCATTTGGTTAGTTTTTTTTATTTATCTGAACATACTGTTTTGGGTATTTAAGTATTACTACTTTATTTTTATGTAAAAATTATTAAATTGTGCAAATAATAAATCTCATGATATTTCATCTTTTTTAGTAATTTGATCTAAGTTGCTAAAATGTCTTAGATAAATGTTTGGCTCTCTAAATGTATATTTTTCCTTACTAAAGGAAAAATAAAAATCATTTAGCACTTATTTTGTTCCAGGGACTTTTCTGAAGCCTTCACCTATGTTAATCCATTTAATCCTGACAAGAAATATATAAGGTAGATAGTATTATTTTCATGTTTTATAGACTAGAAACTGAGACAGGGAGGCTAAATGACTTGCCTTTGGGTGATATAACTAGTAGAGGGAGACCTGTAGCAGTCCACTTCAGTGTCTAAGCTGTAATCGCTTCACTATACTAGAAGATTTTGTATTGATTCTTGTAAAAAAAAAAAAAAAAAATCAGATGTGACATACCCATTGTATGGTTTCTTCCCTTTCTTCCTTCTAATTGTTTTGAATTCAAAGGTAAGTTATTTAAATAAGTTAATTTGATATTTTATCATAAATGGGCACTTCTAAATTAATAATTCCTGAAAATAGAAAACCTTCTATCAAACATAGCCTGTATATCATGAACTGTTTATTTACCTATTATTTTCTCCAATAGAGCTTGTCATATAAATTATAAATAAATAACCTGTATCATTATAAGTCTGCTTGACAGTTTCAAAGAAAGGTTAATGTATTTCTGACAGTGAAAACACAGGAGAGGTACAAGCACATTCTATTCTGAGTACCAAGTATAAAAGTTAAACATTTATAAACTACAGTGGATCGGTATTATTTAGATCAAAATCAAGAAGAATGTTCTAACAATGAATTCCCAAGTCTGATTGAAGATTTTAGGAAATAAAGATAAAAACACTGACACTATTAAAAAATCTTAATATCTGTTGTCTGGATTCTGACAGGTTCCTAATGGAATATGTCTTGTATGTAGTTTAAATATAACTATTTGAAATGAAGATTTAATACAGTTAAACACTGAGATAAAGATTTTGTATTTTTCTACTTTCGATATGATCAGTCACACTTATTTCCTATCCTCTACTACAGGGAAGAACCAATGTTTATAGCCTTTAATATTAACCAATTATATAAACTGGAGGTTAGAACTACTTCAAATGATTTTCATGGTAGACAGTACAAACTCTTTTTAATATTTTTCATATTGTCTTTTAATGAGAAGCTTTTAAGTTTATTAAAGTCTAATGTATCATCTTATTTTCTTTTATGATTATTTCTTTCTGTGTCTTAAGAAATTTTTCCCTATGCACATAGTTGAGAAGATAATCCCCATATATATCCTTCTGGAAGATTTCTGTATTTTTAGTTATTATGTTTTGACCTATGATATTTTAAAATTAATTTTTTGTGTCATGTGAGATAGGGGCTGAGATTCATTTATTTAAATACGGTTATCTAGGTCTAACACCAACTGTTGAAAATTTTTCTTTCTACATTGGATTATTTTGATGATTATGTGGGAAATCAATCAATTATAATATAAAATGTTGGTCCATTTCTACACAGTCTATTTTATTCCATTGATCCATTTAAATAGTTTCATGTCAATACCACACTGTTTAGATAATTGTTGCTTTACATTAAATATTGAAGCCAGGTGAAGTCTGTCTTCCAATATTTTTCCTCTATTTCAAGACAGTTTAATGACTCCTGGTTTTTCACATTTCCATATATACCTTAAACTCACTTGAACATTTCTGTAAAATATGCCCTCAGAGATTTTGTTTGGAATTGCATTAAACCTGCACATCAGTTTACAAAGAACTGAGATTTTAATAACATCCCATCATCTGATCCATGGGTGTTTTCTGTCTCAGTAATGTTTTATAATTTTCAATGCAGAGATATTGTATATATTTTACTAATTAATCTCCATTTTATTTTTGTCACTATTGTAAATACATTACTGTTGGTATGCACAAATACAACTGCTGCTAATATACAGAAATGTAAGTGGTTTTGTATATTGATCTTTTATCTGTGATCTTGATAAATTCACTTATTAGTTCTGGTAGTCTGTAGATTCTTTAGGATTTTCTACTTAAGCAGTCATGCTTTCTGTGAATAAAAGCTGTTTTATTTTTTCCTTTCCAATCGTTGTGTCTTTTATTTCTTTTTCTTGCCTTATGGCATGGACCAGAGCTGCAGGCACAATGGTGAACACAAGTGGTAAAGGTGGACAGTCTTATCTGGTTCTTGACCTTAGGGGGAAAGGGTCTAATACTTCACAATTTATGTCTGACGTTAAATGTAAGTGTTTAGGAATGCCCTTTATCAGATTTAGGAATCTTTTTTATATTTCTAGTTTGCTGATAGTTTTTATCAATCATGGGTATTGAATGTCAGATGCTTTTTTTTGTATCTATTTAGTTTTTTTTTCTCTTTGACATATATACCGACTTTCATTTTTTTATTTTCCAGTGTTTCTCTTTATGTTAATATTAACATAAGTTTCCAAGATTGGATAATGTTAAACCAATCTTACATACACAGGATAAACTCCACTTGATTATGCTGTATTATCCTTTTTATGTAATGCTGGATATTTGTTTTGCTAAAATTTGTTAAGGATTTTATCATCTGTGTTCAGAGGGTGAACCCCCAGTTAATCATAATGCAATATTATTTTTATTTCTTGATGGATTTAATTTGATAGTATTTTAGGAAAGGATTTCTGCATCTATGTTACGGGGGATTCTGTTCTGTAATTTTTTTTTCTAATAATATCATTTCAAATTTTCGCATCATAGTTACTTTGGCCTTAATAAATAAGGTGAGGACTTTACTCTCTTCTTATACTTCCTAAGAATGTGTATAAACTTGACTTTTTCAAAAATACTTGTTAGAATTTATAAGTAAAACCATCTAGCCCTGGAGTTTTCCTTGAGGGACTTTTGTTGTTGTTGATGTTTTTAAATCATATTCAATTTTTTTTTTAATATAAGGGTTAGTCTGACTTTTTTTTTTCTTGAGTTAGTTTTTTTAATTGCTTTTCAATGACTGTGCCAAAATAGTCTAAGTTGTCAAATTTATTGATTTAAAGTTGTTTGTAAAATGTCCCTGAAGGACCCATATTTCTATTTCATTCCTGATATTAGTAATTTGTGTTTTCTCTCTCATTTTTCCTTATACTGACTTGCTAGGGTTGTATGTATCTTTTAAAAGAACCAACCTCTTACAGATTATCTCTACCAATTGTCTTTGTCTTAATTTCTTGACTTCCAATGTCAGTATAAATTTCTCTTCATGTACTGCCTTATACATTTTAATATGTTATCTTTATTATTTAGCACAAATAGTTCACAATTATTCCTGTGATTTCTTCTTTGAAAAATGAATTATAAGTTTCTTGTTTAGCTAATAACACTTGTGGCTATCCTAGACCTTTTACTATTAATTATTTCTATTTCAATTTCATTTGTTGAAATTTATCAAGAACTGTTTTATCAGCTAACATATAGTCCATCTTTGTGAACAGTCCACGTGCAGTTGAAAACACTGTATTCTGCAGTTATTGGGTTAAGTGTCTATAAGATTCAATAAAACCAAGAACATTAATAGTGTTATATATCTTAATTTTTGTCCACTGTTTTCTATCAATTAGTGAGAGATATTATTCAAGCGTTACTTACCCTTACTTATTTTGATTCTTTTTTTTTATCAATTAATGAGAGGGACATGCTAAAATCTCCAACAATGATTGTGCATTTTTCTATTTCCCATTCTACTGATGTCTTTATTTTTGTATTTATTATGAAAATCTATTATTAGCCACACACACACGTATTTGTGATTATCCTGATAATTTATCCTTTATTATTATGAAATTTCACTTTCTATCTATGACAATACTCAGTAATTGAAAGTCGATTTTATCTGATACTATTATAACCACTTCAGTTTTCATATGCTTACTACTTGCATGGTACAATTTTTTCCTCCTTTGTCAATCTTCCTAGGTCGTTATATTTAATGTGTGTCTATATTTAATGTGGCTCTTTCTTTTTTATTCAGTCTAACAACTTTGCTTTTTAATTAGTCTTTAGTCTCTTATTTCATATAATGGTTGACATAACTGGGTTTAGACCTACAATTTTACCCTTTGTTTTTGTTTATCTTGATAAATTTAATTTTGCATTTGAGTTTGTTCCAGATTCTAATTCATCATACAATCTATGCTAGCTAACAATTCTACTATTTTCACCTCATCTCAGTACTCATGTCTGCCGGTGCCAAATCCCCTCCATTCCCCTTTACCCAGACCAGGAAATTATTTCCAAACTTAAAAGTGGTTGCCAGCTTTGGTCCTCTACAGATGGCACATCCATCTCTGATAGTTAATTTACTAGCAGTCTCTGGCATCTACTACTTTTTAATGACTTTAAACAAAGGAATTTTTTTTTAATGTTTTTGTGCTTTCTTATTACCTACACGGGTTATGGTCTTTTGTTATTTTCTACATTGTAATCAGATATGAGGTACAGCCTCCAGCAATTTTTAAAGGAAAGTTCATTGAGTTGTATAAACAAACAAATAAAATAAAGCAAGATTTATAGTCAGATAGTCCTAGGTATGTCTCTTAATTTCTTCATTTTCTACCTGTGACTTACAGAGAAGTTACTTAATTTTCTGAGCCTCATTTAATACATTTATAATTCTCTTTCTTAAAATCAAAAATTTATTATTATTATTATTGAGAACCAAATGAGAGCTTATATGTAAATCACTCAGAAAGTTCCTAGACTATGGCAGAAACTCAACAAATACTGAACTTTTGTGCACACATAAATTTGAGTAGTTTTCTGTATAAACTTACAAAATTAATGCAAAGATATTGCATTTTCTAATCTTAGAATCATTCAAATTAAGGATGGCACATGATCAATAAAAGCAACAAAATGAATACATTTTCTTAAGAAATTATATCTTTCCACAGAGGAGGAATTCTCAAATTAACATGTTTATTTAAAATATCATTATTTGAACAGTAATTTTGGGTAAGCCTATATTATTAAAACACAGTTTTTTGTAATAAATACTTCATTTTGCTGTTAATGGAATAAAAAAACAAAGCCAATTGTTCTTAAAAATGAACATGATTTTTTAAACCAGTTATTTCAGCTTTAGTCCCTAGACCTGGTAAAACGTTCAAAATATTTGAATTTGTTGAAACTTTATTGATAAGGTTTGAAGCCTTCAGATATTCTAGGTTTAGTATGAACATATTTTTTAAACTATTTTTCTGCTCTTCTACAATATTTTATTCCTCCCTTATTATTTTTAACATCTCCTTTGCTTCCTTTCCCCCTAAAAATCTAAGTATTCTATGTTAAAGAATACTCTTTAAATTATTTCAAAAATTAAATTCCCTGCAAATTATTTTTATGTTTTTGATCCCTCATTGAAATACAATATTTTTACTGTTAAATACGGCTTTACTTCAACTGTCTCTCTCTGCTCTTCAACCAGCTTCTATTAGAAATAACATACTCTCATTTGCTGATTATAAAATATTTCAACCCCTAACTCATACCTATTATGACATGTCAAAAATATTTTTCTTTAATACTTGAAGTAGAGTATATTTATTTTATGTACAAAATATTAATATATAGTTATGTTTTAAAACAACAAAACAGTTAACATTTGTAATAAGGAAGTCAATTGACACATAAAGCCTTAGGATATATTTCTTTAGGGAAGGTGGATACATGTATACTTAAAATCTGAATTTGCCTTTTTAAAGCTATTAGTGGACCAAGTAACTGAATATTTGAATTTTACACATCTGCATTTCAGAGTAGTATATGGTTATAATAAAAACTCTGCAGTTGTAGTAAAATAGTACAATACAGGTCCTCAAAACAGAAGTATAAAAATGATTGAAATTAAGAACTACATTTATTTTCTGTAGCTGTCAACTCAATATACATGCACGTATGTGTTTACATGTAGTCATACACAGACAAAACCACACAGGCACATGCAAAATATATATTCAAGGGTTGTATGGCATCAGAGTAATAATACAAATAGGAACATTTACTTTGAAATACTAAGTTATGTCTCTTTAACAGTTTTAGAAGGTTATTTTAATTCAGAAATATCTAAGAGCACAAAATATTAAAAAATAATAAAGAAGCACTGAAGAATGAAAAAGATAGCATTTACTAATGCTTAAGTTTTACGTATGAATTTGCATATGAACCTACATATTTAGTAAATTATAGTAGGTATGTATTTATAAGTAGCATGTGTGACTGGGTTGATTAAAAGCCTTTCCTCCAACTAATATATTGGTGAAACCTGCCTGATAAGCCCTGGCAACTCCATACTCCCCATGGAGGGGCAGCAATATACTTGGAAGGCAGGCATAATAGTTGATTTGTCCTAAAACTGTGGTTGTAGAGCATACAAACACTTTTTAATAAGGTTACAGGGTTATCCATAGCGACCTTAGAATGCGAAGCACAGTAGAATTCCATTTGGGGTTGTGTAGCATCCACCAGCAGCATCACTCTCCACCACCTAAAAACCACCAGTTTTGCAGCCATTACAGACAAGTAGAGCCAGAGATTTTCCTCATTGTGATTAAAATTCTCTTTTTCTTAGTTCTCATATTTTACCATTTCCTTCTGGATCCATTTTGTTTTGACTGTTCCTAATTTTCGTGGTAATATTTTGCATTATTCTCTATTAACATCTACAACATTTCAGAGGTTAGCACTTAAAGTGAAACTGCTAGGTGGCATTTTGGGGGGGCTCCGAAGAGCTGCAGTTTTTTATGTCTCAGCGCAGAAAGAATTCAGTAAGAAGCAAAGTGATCGATAAGAAGTGATTTATTTGTAAAACCGATAGCTAGTGGGAAGCAGCCACATAGACAGGGAGATCAGCTCGGTGCTTTGTGACCACCTAGAGGGGTGGGATAGGGAGGGTGGGAGGGAGGGAGACGCAAGAGGGAGGAGATATGGGGATATATGTTTATGTATAGCTGATTCACTTTGTTATAAAGCAGAAACTAACACACCATTGTAAAGCAATTATACTCCAATAAAGATGTTAAAAAAAAAAGTGATTTATTAGAAGAGGATGCTTGTGAGGCTTAACAACTTAGTGGGCTACAGTTTTATAATCAAAGGAAAAGTGGGGAGGGGAAAAAGACCACCTTCTTCCTCATTCTTGAGTAGACATCACGCTTCAATCATCAGTTCCTCCTCTATGTCCGGTGGAGGAGTTTTCTTGTCCCTACATGGTCAATACAGGACTATCATGGCACAATGGAAAAATTACTTCAGGTCTCAGTACAATGAAGGTCTTTCACTTTGA
Organism: Balaenoptera musculus; assembly: GCF_009873245.2. Lineage (NCBI taxonomy): Eukaryota > Metazoa > Chordata > Mammalia > Artiodactyla > Balaenopteridae > Balaenoptera > Balaenoptera musculus. Next base: position 56,687,761 of record NC_045796.1, on the reverse strand, counting down.
AATGCCACCTTTACATAAATTATTGTTTTCTTTATAAATTTTATTTATTTATTTATTATTATTAATTTTTGGCTGTGTTGGGTCTTCGTTTCTGTGCGAGGGCTTCCCCTAGCCGCGGCAAGTGGGGGCCACTCTTCATCGCGGTGCGCGGGCCTCTCACTATCGTGGCCTCTCTTGTTGCGGAGCACAGGCTCCAGATGCGCAGGCTCAGTAGCTGTGGCTCACGGGCCCAGCTGCTCCGCAGCATGTGGGATCCTCCCAGACCAGGGCTCGAACCCGTGTCCCCTGCATTGGTAGGCAGATTCTCAACCACTGCGCCACCAGGGAAGCCCAAATTATTGTTTTTTATGTGTTCAGAGAGCATGTCCTAGGGGTCATTAATTTACTGAGCTCACTGGGCAGGATGTGGATCTCAGGCCATCATGGTTTTATTGTTTTGGTGCATGTCTCAGGCTTCTGTTGCATGGTTTTGTTGCTAAGCAAGCCTACTTGGTTTTGTGGTTAAGCAAATCTGCTTTCTTGAGTGATCATTAACTTACAGGGGTCTCCCATATCTTTTCTTTTACTTACAATCCCCTAGTGGGATTAACTCTTTAATTACCTACTTTGCCCCTTTACTTTGTCCCTATCAAAAGTATTACAAACTTAAGTAATCATATTTCTAATGCTATAGCTATTTGAATTTTCCAACTTAGATATATTATAAATCTTTGAAAGAACTTCAAAAGATTTATTTTAAACTCAACAAGCACTTGTTGATCTGCTTTCTGTGGAGAGCAGTCTTTTTATATTATCTCGTTTAGTCTTCATATCATTCTATGACACAGGCATTGATCAATCATATTTCTCATATTAGGCGTGACCCTACTGCCCTGAATTCTAACTCCATCTGAAAATCTGTGAGTACTCACTACTGTGCTGTTGTATTTATGTGGCTTTAATGATTGAAAAGGGGATTTCCTACGTTAACCACTGCACAAAAATAGCTACTCCATTACTAGAATGCTTCTTTCTAGATAGTTTGCTAAATAGCTCTTGCAACAAACTGTTCTACTGCAAATGAATTGTCTAGCTTGGGGCTATTTTAATTCCTAATACCAGCACTGTACTGATAACACTAAATATTATGATTTCCTAGAGTCTCCCTCTGGAATTGCTATGCTAGGTTTTCCTGCTTAATTATGATATGCTCACCACATGTGGAAATGTTTTCCTCTTGCATGTATGCACACACATCCACACACGTGAAAGGACATGCACACACACATACACACACACACTTGTTTTTTTGATCAAAAGATTTGGATATAATGAACTGGATTAGGAAAAATTCTGTCTACTTTGGCAGGTCCTCAAAAGTATATATAATTAAGTTCAAATTGTTTTTGTTTTAAGAAAGTAAACCCTGGTGAAGAGACAGGTTGATAAATACTACAACAAAATTTAAGTCAACACTTAGTTTAAAATGGAACATATTTCATAAAGTTGGAGCTTTATGAAGCAGAGCAAAGCCTACAGCAGAGCCATAATAAACCATATTCCAGATTTCTGGCCAACTAAAATTTAGCTGACATCTTATAGGGGAAAAAAAGTAAATAATCTCTATAAATCTTACTGACTTCAAACCAGAGAAAAGGCATCATTTATTAAAATGCTGGGAAGTTGATAATAATGATGATGATAAGCAAAATGGATAATAGTGTCTGGAATTTTGGAGGCCTTCCACCTATACTTTCTGCATGAGTAAAGAGAAAAGCAAGCATCTGGCATACCAGATGGCTTATATTTGCGACACCAACGGAAAAAAAAAGTATGGAAGACAGAAAGACATGTTCCTACCGATACTAATAGTTTAGTGTTCAAATTATGCTACAAGCGTTTTTTTTTCTCTATAGGAGATTAATGTTACTATGCATCAAAAAGAAATTTTAAAAATGAACTCTTGAGGAAAGAAGCAGACTGAATTCAAATGTATTTTTCTTTGTAGAAAATTGAATCCCTAATCATCTGAGGAGTTTTACCAGTTCTAACAGTGTTATTTTTCCCAGCTTCTGGCTTAGGCATCACTCTGTAGGTGTTTCTTTCTGATTCAAAACATGACAGGTTGAATGTACCCTGTGTTCTTGACTTATTTTAATGCTTGTCTAAAGAATGATGGTCTCATAAAATATATAGGGTACTATGTTCTCCGGCATGTATTCGGTTCAGGGCATCACTTAATGTTAAGTCCTGTCTTTTAGCACCTTTTGCAATGCATAGGGCTTCACTAAGGATTTTGTCAAACAATAGGCTAATTGACTACCAACCACTTATGCCATTCAAGAACACAAGTGATTAGGTGTGACAAAATGGATTCTAAGATTCTTTTAAACATTTGATGAGAAGAAATTGAAAATTGAGTTTGGAGAAGCTCAAACTGGACTTACTGTGGTATTTAAGCCTGAATAACTCAAATTTGGGAATAAACATAAATATTAGATCATGTGTGATTATTTGGTTGAGGCAATATTGCTAGATCTTATGAATGGTGGTCAGTTTTCCTCCCGAAAACAAACAAAAAAACCCCCAAAAAACAAAGTCAACAGTCAGTTATCCAAGGATCTAAGTGGTCAAGACTGAGGCAGAAAAAAAGGGACTGAAAGGTGGGGTTAGTGTTAGGGGCAGTTTGGACTAGTCTGTCAGGCATAGAAGAGTCTAGGGTAATTTCAAATTGAGGGACTAAACTTTCCTTAGTTACATGGAGATAAATCATGATTGAGGTAATGAGCTGGTCTTGAAAGAGTCCCTGAAGATTCGTAAATCTGTATTACTTACTACATTGTCCTTTCCTTTCATTCTCTCAAGTCTTGAAAATATTTTTAACTCAGTCCCTGCTAACTAAGTGTCTCTTCTCCATTTGGAACTAAGTGAACTCTTACTTCTGTTCGTTCATCTCTATGCTTTTGCTGCGATTTGTCTTTTTTTTTTTTTTTTAGTATTTCCTTCAGATGAATTACTTGGGTCAGCTATTCTTTGTCTTTTTGATGATCACATTTATCTTTCATTTACTCTGATAGACATATGATATCTTGACTGGATATAGGATTCTGGGGTTGCAGTCATTGTTCTCAATAGTGTGTAGATTCTACTATATTTTCATCTAGCTTGCATGGATTGAAGATGAGAAGTGCAATCATATCTTTTTTCTTATTGTACAAAAAGATTTTCTTCTTGCATAAGGCTTATAGGGTTTTTTTTTTTCCTTAGAAATAAAGAATTTTAACCAGAAAATGCCTAAATAAAATATTTGTTCTTAAAAATACAGCTTATGACTGTATAAATTTAATTTTCCAAACACAAATCTGTCCTCCCCTCAGGAATATTTCATCCAGTATTTATTTTTTTTCCTCACCTTTAGTCTGTCCATTTTTTCCTTTTAAAAACCTTATTTTTCACAAGTGAGATTTCTTAGATTTATTGGCCACATTGCTATCCCCTTTTCTTCTAATTTTCTCTCTTTTTTTTTTTTTTGCTTTTTGAGATTAATTTAAAATGTCCTATTTCATTGATCTTTTTCTTCTGATTTTAATGAGATATAATTGACATAAGCATTGTGTAAGTTTAAGGTGTATAGAATTTAACTTATATACATCATGAAATGATTACCATACTAAGTGTAGTGAACATCCATCATCTCATATAGATATGGCATTAAAGAAATAGAAACAATTTTTTTCCTTATGATGAGAACTCAGGATTTACTCTCTTAGCAACTTTCATATGTAAGGTACTGTAGTTTCATTTTATTTACATCACAGCCTTAGCACTTATTTATTTTATAACTGAAAGTTTCCACCTTTTGACCACCATCATCCAATACCCCTTCCCCCACCTCCCACCTCTAGTAACTACAAATCTAATCTTTTTTCTTTGACTCTGTTTGTTTCTGAAACAAGCTTGACCTACAACACTATGTTAGTTCCTGGTACACAGTACAGTGATTAGATTTTTCTATACTTTTCAGAATGATCACCATGATAAGTCTAGTTACCTTCTGTCACCATCCAAAGACATTAAATAATTGTCAACTATATTCCCAACACTATACAGTTCATACCTGTGACATTTATTTTGTAACTGGAAGTTTATACCTCTTAACCTCCTCACCTGTTTCTATCCTCACCCCATGCCCTTCCCCTCTGGCAACCACTTATTTGTTCTATCTATGACTGTCTCTTTTTTGTTATGTTTGTTGTTTTGTTGTTTAGACTCTACATGTAAGTGAAATCATACAGTATTTGTCTTTCTCTGACTTATTTCACTTAGCATAATAGTCTCTAGGTCCATCCATGTTGTTGCAAATGACAAGATTTCATTCTTTTTTATGGTTGAGGGATATTCCATTGCATATGTGTGTATATATACACACACACACACACACACACACATATCACATCTTCTTTATCCATTTGTGTATCAATGGGCACTTAGGTTGTTTCCATATCTTGGCTATTGTAAAAAATGTTGCAATAAACATAGGGGTAAATATATCTTTTCTAATTAGCATTTTTGGGTTTTTTTGAAATAAATACCCAGGAGTGGAATCGCTGGATCATAAGGTAGTTCTATTTTTAATTTTTTGAGGAACCTCCATACTGTTTTCTGCAGTGGCTGCACAAATTTACAGTCCCGCCAGCAGTGCAGGAGGGTTCCCTTTTCTCCACATCCTCCCCAACATTTGTTATTTGTTGTCTTTTTTATAATAGCCATTCTGACAGGTGTGAGGTGTATTTCACTGTGATTTTGATTTGCATTTCCCTGATGATTCATGATATTGAGCATCTTTTCATGTGCCTATTGACCATCTGTATATCTTCTTTGGAATAATGTCTACTCAGGTCCTCTTTCCATTTTTTAATTGGGTTTCTTTTTGATGTTGAGTATATCAGATATATCATTTGCAAATATCTTCTCCCATTCAGTAGGCAGCGTTTTCATTTTGTTGATAGTTCCTTACCTGTTCAAAAGCTTTGTAGTTTGATGTAGTCCCGTTTGTTTATTTTTTCTTGTGTTTCCTTTGCCTGAGGAGATAGCCAAAAAATGTATTGCTTAGACTGATGTCAAAGGGCACCACCTGTGTTGTCTTCTAGAAGTTTTGTGATTTCCAGTCTTTATTTAAGTCTTTAGTCCATTTTGAATTTATTTTTGTAAATGGTGTCAGAAAGTAGTCCAGCTTAATTCTTTTCATTGTAGCTGTTCAGTTTTCCCAACACCATTTATTGAAGAGACTGTCTTTTCTCCATTATATATTACTGCCTCCACTGTCATAGATTAATTGTTCATATAAGTATAGGTTCATTTCTGGTCCATTGATTTATGTGTCTGTTTTTGTGCCAGTGCCATACTGTTTTGATTACTGTAGCTTTGTAGTAAAATTTCCTATTTCAGATAATTAATTCTAGTTTTAACAGTGTACATGTTTATTTTTGGTTAAATTACTGATTTTAAAAAAAATTGAACATATGCTCTTAACTTTCAGGACTTTTTTTCCCCCTGCATATAAATCTTCATAAGTGAAATGTATATGTACCCACCTTTTTCATGCAAAAATTCTGTCATTGGTTTTGCATTGCAAAATTCATCTGATCTCTGTAGCCATTATTTATCTCTTTTAGCTTGATGGAGTACACACATCTTGGTTGGGCACTCATAAGACAAGGACTGCTGTAGATCATGAGAGGAAAAAAAGGATTTCTGCTCCTACTATGAAGCTGTGGTGTAAAGACAAGCTATTGGGTTTGTGAAGGGCTTCTCCTGGGCAGAAAGAGAAAATTCAACCAAACCATTAATTCAAGCTTTATTTAAAATGTTGTATATGGAAAAGGTCAAGGTGAGTGTTCCTCAAGAAACCAGCTGCTTAAAGTATTAATGGGATAGACTTGGGAAAGCCCGAGTTCAGTTTTGTTCCGAACATTGTTCAGTGTTCAATTTATTGAAGGTCTGGGAAAATTAAAATTGTGTTCATTGTGGTTATGGAAGCATAAACATTAAGCCTGGGGTCACAATTTTGTTAAGGGTTAATTTAGACTTATTAAGAGGGGAGGGGAGGTGTACTTGAGGTTAAGATCTTTTCTGCATTGGAAGAAATTTTTTTTAAATTTTTGATCATATTTCACACCTGATTCCCTCCGCAATTCCAACATTAGGGCAGGAAAGATTCAGGCCACACATTCAGCACCAATCAGATCTTTCGGACATCTAAGTCCAAAAGGACTTATCAAGGTGCTACTTAATCTTCCTCTGAGTGACTAGTGGTCCCTAAATACCAACTCTTCCTGGGACACCAGCTCGTGCTTCTGGGTTCTATGGCTCTTCTACATGAATACCTTAGCCCACATGGAAGGGAGCCCATATCAGTTCTTTTTTTTTTTTTTTTAGTTTTATTTTATTTATTTTTTTATACAGCAGGTTCTTATTAGTTATCTACTTTATTATACATATTACTGTATATATGTCAATCCCAATCTCCCACTTCATCTCACCACCACCACCACCCCCAACATTTTCCCCCTTTGATGTCTATACGTTTGTTCTCTACATCTGTGTCTCTATTTCTGCCCTGAAAACTGGTTGGTCTGTACCATTTTTCTAGGTTCCACATATGTGCATTAATATACGGTATTTGTTTTTCTCTTTCTGACTTACTTCACTCTGTATGACAGTCTCTAGATCCATCCATGTCTCTACAAATGACCCGATTTTGTTCTTTTTTATGACTGAGTAATATTCCATTGTATATATGTACCACATCTTCTTTATCCATTCATCTGTCGATGGGCATTTAGGTTGCTTCCATGACCTGGCTATTGTAAATAGCGCTGCAATGAACACTGGGGTGCATGTGTCCTTTTGAAGTATGGTTTTCTCTGGGTATATGCCCAGTACTGGGATCACTGGGTCATATGGTAATTCTATTTTTAGTTTTTTAAGGAACCTCCATACTGTTCTCCACAGTGGCTGTATCAATTTACATTCCCACCAACAGTGCAAGAGGGTTCGCTTTTCTCCACACCCTCTCCAGCATTTGTTGTTTGTAGATTTTCTGATGATGCCCATTCTAACTGGTGTGAGGTGATACAAGCCCCTATCAGTTCTCTCCACAGACATCTCAACAAATTCTCTGTTCACATTTGTTCTCCTGGGTTAAAATTGGCAAATGTTTTGAAGATGGGTATGATGGGAAGGAAGGCTTACTGCATTCAGTTTACTTGTTCCCATGTTTCACAGTCCTTTTGTTTTTTGTTATTCATCTGATTAGAAGTTTGACAATTCCCTGCAAGTGTTTCCTTTTCGTTAATAATTATAGTTTAAAGAACTGGCCATGCATTAGTAAGTTGGCATCACATATGCCAAAAGTTTGATTATATAAATAAATTAATAGTGATAACATCTAGCTATTTTGAATTGGGGGGAAAATGTGGTCACGTCATAAATCATATTTTTTCATTAAGCAATCCCATGAGTTTCTTTGCCTTGTGAAAACATATGTATATTCATTTTAATAAACTGCATTACTTAAAAGTTAAAGATAGCAATTTTCCCAATGGTGTCAAAGGTCCTGAAGGTAACAGTTAAGTTTAAGCCATAGAAAGAGGAAAAACAAAGATGAGTAACATAATAAACTAAAATAAATCCATTTACAGTACTTATTTGTACTAAAGATGGTTAGTATTCAGTTTATGACACTTCTTATTTTGTCACATTAATGTAAAGTTATTTTTAATGAAATGCAGGGCACTAACATAATGGATTTATTCTTTCTGTACATGGATGTCCAAAAGATAATTTGAATAAATTTTTTATCAGAACAAATACACAATTTTGTCTGTTCAAAAGAAACAGATAAATATTTACCAGACTTTGATTAGCTACAGTGAATCACTTGAAATAGTCACAGAACATTACAAGGTTTTGTCTTTGACTTGACAATTAATTATTAATTTTATGTTGTCGGTAAATATATTGATATTATGGGGTAATACAAAAGTACAGTGAGCATTGAAAGTCATCTTAGTAACTTTTTAAATATTTCAGTGCCAGCCTATTATTTTAGTTATTTAAGTTTACAGATTTTAATAGCGTTAAGGCTATACAGTTAGTACTGTTTAGATAGTCAGCAGTAAAACATTTCACCATCCTACACTAAGCCTTACAGATATTTCTGAGGAATATATGTAATGACCTTAAATAGACCAAAGTAAGTAGGTCAGTACACATTCACTGCAAATAAGAAAGTGATCTCTTGTAGGTTGTTTCTTGGTTATTTGTTTCTAGTATTTTATCTATTTCAAATTAGTTTATATGATTTGGGGGAGCAGTAGTAATTACTGTGTTATATATTTGTGCTTCCCAACCCACATTTCAGTTTCTTGCAAATATTATAACCTTTTGTAGCAGGCTTAATAAAGGCCCCCAAAGATACACAGGTCATAATCCACAGAATTTGGGGAAGGTACTTTACAGATATTATTAATGGATAATGGAAATATTATCTGATTGGGCCGAGAATGTAATCATAAGTGTTCTTAAAAGAGGGAAACAGAGGAAGATTTAAATGTAGTAGAGAAGAAGTCCATATAACGGAAACAGAGCATTGTCAGAGAGAGATGATGCTATGCCTCTGGCTTTGAGGATGGAGGAAGGAGCCCCATGCCAGGGAATACCAGTGGGGCCACTAGAGTCTGGAAAAGGCAAGGAGACAGATTCTTCCTTAAAGACTCCAGAAAGAATGCAACCCTGTTAACATCTTGCTTTTGGTCCAGTGAAACCCATTTAGACTTCCGGCCTCCAGAATTGTAAGAGAATAAATTGTGTTGTTTAAACCCATCAAGTTTGTGGTAATTTATTACAGCAGCAATAGAAAGCTAATAAACTTCTATCAACATATGTTGTTGAAATAGAGATAGGAGGTAATAAATTACATTATATTTCCAAATAATGCATACTACTTTGTCTTAGCTCTGATTGCCATTACAGCCGCTATTTGCATCTGAATAGCTCTAAGGTCCTGTCCTGCAGATCCAAGCACTACAACAGCCTTTCTTCATTTTATCGCAAGTGAATCCCCTTCAGTTCAAACTGTCAGTGTTTCTGCTTGTATAAACCTGTAGGCTCTTTATTGAGTGATAGTCCAGCAACATCCTTGGTGTTCTCTTCAGAACACATTTTCTCATCTTCTGAAATGTGGACAGGCTAAGAATTTCCCCAGTCTTTAAGTTCTGGTTCCTTTTTGTTTAACAATTCCTTTTTCAATTCGTTTCTCTCCTCTTACCTTTTACTATATGCAGTCAGAAGGAATCGTCCATTCCTTCAACACTTTGCTTAGAAATCTCAGCTAAATATGCAGTTCCATTATTTGCAAGTTCTACCCTCCAAATATATATATAATATATATATATATATATATATATATATATATATATATATTAGGGGTCACAATTCAATCCATAGCATACCTTAAAATACATGTCAGAGATATTAAAGTTAGACTGATTGTAGGATTTCCAACGTTAGAGTATTTATATATACTTTAGGGATTTATTTTTAAGTGAATTCCAAATAATTTTATGCATAACCATGAGCACAGATGTTGAATAAAGTTCAAAGCCAGTCACTGCACTACATTAAGAAGTCCAATATGACTATATGAACAGACTTCTATGTAATAAAGATTGCTCCCTAGATTTAAGAGATAAAACCTGCATGCATTTTATCACATTTTAAGATAATTCAGTTTAATTGAAATGTAAATATATGATTTGGAGATTTGACTATTTATTACATTTGGTTATTATCTCATTAATTCAGAATTATCAGAAATATTTTTGCGAAGACAAATAACTTCTGTCTTAGTCTCAAATTCTACTTCAGTCTTACCTACCAGTACCCATTTTTCAACTCTCATCTCCCAGATTTTAGATTTTACTTTCCTACTGCTATTTATTCATTCAAAGAAATGTACTTAATAGATATGATATAGAATCGAATAAACAGCCCCTGCTGTTATAGAGTTAAGAGCTCAAAGTATTCTAGAAAAGTGAAAACAAGGGAATTTATGATTGACTACCATATGATAAATGTTATGAAAGAGAATGAAGAATGCATAATGGAAGTCCTTTAGTATACTCAAGGAAGACTTTAATGAGGCAGTAAGCTTGGGTTGAGTCTTCAAGACCTGAGGTTTCGTAGGCAGCTACAATATTCTGCACGTTGGCATGAAGGTTTGAGACGGATGGCATTATTTGGGGAGTACTGGTAGCATTACAAAAGAAGGGTTAAAGGGTGCAGTAAAGGGATGCAGAACAAAAAAAGGAGATAGCTTCAGTGTTCTAGATACCATACCCTATTTGGTTTTTCTATGTTACTCAAAGTAACTGCTTTCCAGTTTTAATTTTTTGTCTGGCCAGATTTATGGGTTTGATTGGTCTCCACTTGGCTGGGTAAATACCTGGATCCGAGATACTATATTCATTTTTTAGCAAAATCCTGTTTTTCATGTTGAAACATCCTGTGCTGCTGTTTACCATGGTAGTAAAGGCAGATATAATCAGAATTTCAACTTACTGTGATGGAACATAATATAAATAAAAATAGAAAATGAAAAGAAATAATAATTCATTTATTTTAATATTAGCAAAAATAAGATCTGAAACTATTAGTTGATGGGAAGCTGTGTAGAAACAGTAACTCTCATGCATAGATGGTAGAAATATACACTGGCATAAGTACTTCTATAAGAATTGAAATGGCAAACTAAATATCAGCATAGCTTCTGATAAAGCAATTATCCTTTACCTGAAAAATAATCCAAACTGCTATCACCAAAAAAAAAGTGTATTCATATGACAGAAATAAAAAATAGCAACTAAAATGAAAAACTTGATTTATATTTAAAATTATAGATTTCAAAATTACAATAAGTATAAAAGCAAGTTTTATAGCACATAACTTAAATAAATTACTCAGATTAAAATACATGAAAAAGAGTGGCCTCATACTTACAGAAGTATGGCCTCAAAGGGCTCTGGAAGGGCTACAAATTCATGATAGAAGAAAGAGGACTAATATTGAGGAGATTTTTAAAAAGTGGATTTCAAAATAGTATGTAAAGTTTTACATCTTTAATAAAATAGTAACTGAATTTTAAATGAAGAAAAATCAGAACTATAATAAATAAAATGCTTTTAATTATTTTTATTTTGTTAACTTACTATTATTGTCTTTATTTAGTTTCACTGTCTTCAAAATGAAAAGGTCTTTGTATCGATTATAGTTTCTCTGGGTCTGAAGGCCCGAGTACCAGTAGAGCCAATGCTGTAATTCTGGTCTGAAAGCTGGCAGGCTCAAGAATCAAGAAGAGCCAGTGTTTCACAGTGGGAATCTGAAGGCAGGGAGAGAGCAATGCCCTCACAAATGTAGTCAGGCAGCTCAGTGCAGTCAGGCAGCAGGAGTTCCCTCTTAGTTTGTTCAAAAATGAACAACATTTTTGTTCAATTCAGGTTTTCAGTTGATTAGATAAGGCCCACCCACATTAGGGAGGGCAACCTCCTTTACTCTGTCTACGGGTTCAAATGTTCATCTCATCCAGAAACACCCTCACAGACTTATCACAAAATAATATTTGACCAAATGACTGGGCACCCTGTGGCCCAGTATAACTGACACATAAAATCAACCATCATAGTCCTATTCTCAGTTTTTAAATGATACAAGCTTATTATAAAATAAAGAGAAAACAGTGAGAATAAATAAGGGGAAAAATGGAAATCTGCCAATCAATAGTAAATATTTTTAACATTTTAATTCAAAACTTATTTTGATAAGTATGTATAAATTCATGCAGATATAATTTTATTAATTACATTCTCTTTCTTTTGTTGTTTTTTCTATAGTTCGATAAATTAGCTCCATAGTATAACACCTGTTCAACTTTTTAAGAAATAAACATAATTCTTCTTAAGTACTCCATAATACTATTTACCATCATTTAGTTACTTTGTGGAGGCACAAAAGTGAAGTTAAGATGATATTTATATCAGGAAAGAGAGATGAGCCATATTAAAGATTCTGAGAGGTAAAGCTGAGGCCAAAGATACGACCAGTGGTTTTGGTAAAAATCAGTTGCTAGTAAGTTTGATAATAAGCAATTCAGTCCAGTGAGCTGATACAAAGATGGATTGCTATGGATTATAAAGAGTATTTAGATGAGGAAATGAAGACAGCTAAAGGTAGATTTATTAAAAAGCAAATGAAGCTTAAATTTTAGGGCTCTACTCATGGATGGCCCATGCCTATACTAGCTATCTTTAGATATCCCCATAAAAGAAAAAAAGATCCATTTATCTTTTGGATAACTTCTAATACTAATCAAATCAAATTGCTAACACTACAGCATCAGGTAAACAGCTAATGGTTATGTTTTCATCCTTAATAGATTTCCCAGTAAAGCTTTAAACATAAGGTTTTATAGAGAATGCCGTTCGTTTAAAAACATCTAGTCAAGTAATGTAGCATTACCCTCATCTTTAACACCCTGAGTTGTACGACCACTGTGTATTTTATGTCTTTTTCTTTCAATGATAATAACAGTTTGCCCTGAAACCCTGCTTAATGACATAATTCTTTCAGAGAAAAATTGTAAATGTTGAGCTCAAAACCTCTAAGCTGCTTTTCAAACCACATTTGACGTTTTAAAATGCTATTATATTTAAAGAATAAACCTATTTAAATAAATTAACCTCTAAATTCTATGTAAAGTATATCTGATAATTAAAGTATATTCAATTATAATGCAGAAAAAATTTAACAGTAGTCATTCAGCTCATACATCTTAAAATAAGCGTGATAGTGCCACATTACTACTTACTAGTGTGTCACATCTGTCCAGGAAAAATCTCAAACTATACTATTTGTGTCATCCATGGCTCCAAATACTCTAAGACTAGTGATATGATATGTTAATAAAATCTATTGAAGTTTTGAGCAAGCTCTTTGAGTTCTCAAAGAAGTGAATCTGTAGGAAGAAATAAAAGAAAGGAAAGGATACAAGTATGACACATTCATGTTTTATTCAGTGTAATCCAAACACCATTTAACCAGTATGACTAGATATATGGCATTATGTGAGATGCTTTGGTGTTATTGTACTTGCTTTCTCTCTCACTGAAGAAAACCAGTAACAGCAACAGCTTATTTTTTCCTATTAACATACAAAATTAAGCAGAATGACATCTTTTTTGGTTCTTCTACCCATGGATCTGTTTCCCTTTTCAAACCTGTTATGAAATTAAAAGCAAAGAAAATAAAGCAAATTTAGGATTGTGGAGCCATTTGAAGAAATCATGTCAACATAAATAAATATACACATACTTACATAAATACATAAATTCTTATTTTGGTATTTTCTTGCTATTGGAAAAATGAATATGTGAGAGAAAGACTGAATTCCAAGGAAGAAAACATGCCTTTTATTTCTAAAACCTGGGTTGGTTTATTATACATATGAGATGCATCACATATGGCCTTGGTAAATGCTTTTTTAACTAAAGGTATAGTATCTTAGTACTTCTTTTACTGCAAAATAATTTATTTTACCATCTGTAAAGTAACATTATAGTAATATCTATAGTTATTTGCAATATCTCCATTATTTAAAATAATTCTAAGAATCTTACTAAAATCTCCCTTTAAAAATGCAAAAGCTATAAAACAATATAAAATAAAAAGATTAAAATAATTGAAATAAAATAATGTACGTTTTATATTTGAACATTGTACATTAATATCCATGTGGTATCGCCTGCACATATCTATATGATATTAAGAGTAATATGCATAGTCTAATCTATTATTAGACTAATATGCATGATTTGAATCCATGGCTTCTGAGCATTTTTGTAATTCAGGGGAGATCTAATACCTTTAATGTTATAGAAATAATATGATATTACATATAAGGAAAAGCCGTATATAAGGTTAGAAGTCTAATGGTCTCTGTTTGAAGCATCTGAGTAGCAAACTTACTTCCTCTTCCACTCCTTCCAGAGAAGTTTTGCAGATGACTGGTTCTTTCTTTGCTTCTACTTTTTATACCTCTATGCCTTCCATATTGGAATTAGAGTCTTCGCACTTTGTTTCTCATAAACAGTTTTTCCCCTGTGGCCCAAAGCTCTCTTGCATCTGCTTTTTCTGTCTAGTTCCAAATGACAGTGGACTTCTAAGCATCCTCACTAACACCTATTTCATAGTCATCCATGCTGAATAAGCTTTAATACTGAAGAAAAACAGCATTATATATGTGTGCTTCAGCTAGAATGCATAAAATTGTTTTTTCAGCCAGGTTATGCAAGGGTACCACCAAAAGCAAAGCTTCATAAGCTTAGGAACCATGCCAAAATCAGTGAACTCTCTGGCTACCATGTAATGCAGTAGTTAAGCTTCCTCTTCACTGCCGTAGTATTCTATTTCCCATTTTGAGCAGCATTGCAATAGCTGCAGCACCATTGGCTTTTCTGTAGAAACGATGGGAATCCAAATTTGCAGTTCTTTTCTTTTTAACTCTTGGTGAAGAATCTAAGTCTTACAAACACCAGATGCAAAAACATGAAGGTTGAAGCATTAATTTGAACTACTTCTCAATGTAATTGAAAGTGATTCTTTATTTATCAGTTAAGATAAACTCTGTTTTAGTAAGCCTTGCTGCATACTTTGTCTACCTCTATCCTAAAACTGGTGAATGCTGGGCATACTGTGTCTTATGTACTTCTCATAGAACACGAGCTGTGCTGTTTCACATTGCCAATGGCATCTGGGTGCAGTTGAGCAATAAGTTCCATATCTTTAGTATGTATGTAGCCAGAGTCAAGGTAGTAGAGTCACAGATAGCCCAGAGGGACTGCAAAGCATTTAGTTATTTTGTTCCAACATGGTTTTAACTTTTCCATTTGATCCCAACAACACACACACACACACACACACTCACACACACACATTTTCAAATTGTATGCCATCATAGGGAAAATTAAACAAAACAAATTTCACCTTCTTGTTCCTTCTAAGGGAGATTTACCTGTTAATTTACTTGTTACCATCTTGATGCATCTAAGGCATTATAATACATTACTTCCAGAAATCTAAAGAAATCTCTAAAATCTCTATTCCTCCTACAACTTCTTATTTTTGAGACTCTGGGTGTTATTATTGATCAGCTTCTCAACATCTTCTCAGATTTGCTGTGTATTATCATTTATTCTCTCACACTGAGTTTACTCAGAAACTGAAACACATTCTTAATTCACCACTAACTAACAACTTATTTGTTGAATGCTTATATATATATTCTTGTGGGGAAAAGGTGGTTTCAATTGAGATGCTAAACTCACTGTTTCTGCTGCTGATTTGGGCCCTTTATGCCTTTCTTTGAGTCTGCTTCAGATACCACCACAACAAAAGCAGGATAGATTAAAACTTTCAATACTTCAAAAACATATATAGAACACATAGTTCTCTAAATGTGTACAGAAGTCACTATATTTAGGACACAGCTGGTCTTTAACTATCCTAGAATTCTTGCAAAGTGATTTTTATTGTTTCTTCTACTTACTGATTTCTCATTTTCATCTCTAGAATCACCTTTTCTTGGTCATTTTTTAAAGACAAAGTATAAATGTGTTTCTTAAAAGTTCTTTACTGGCCTACCATAATTAGCTCAGCAGAGTAGCTACTCTACTTAGACTCCTTTCTATCCTAACATTTTATATGACTCACAAAGAGCGTAATGGGAAGGACTAACCCCTCTACCTTGACAATTCCATCAGCATTTTAGAACACTAACTACAATAAGAGATTTAGTTTACTGAAGCTGTGTGGGCATAGGTTCTTGTACTGGCATGCATGTTGAGTATATGAGGAAGCCAGACAATTGTCTCTATAGATACCTAAAGTTGCTAACTTAGCAAATGTGTTTCTAATTCAATACCATTATAATAAGTGTGTGTGTGTGTGTGTGTGTGTGTGTGTGTGTGTGCATGTGTGTTTGTATGTGTGTGTGTGTATAAATTTAACAAGGCTTATAGTAACAGAAAAGCCAGGAAGAAATATTTGACATCTTCCTACCCCTACCTCTAGGTACTGACTCATTTTATCAATCCCATTAAGTTAAAGCAACTTTTGGATCATCTTCCAAAGCAAATTGATAAAAACTTTGATCTTTTTCAAACTTAGGATATGTCTCATGCATATGTACTGTCTAACTTCCTGCTGTGCTTCTGTAGAGCACTGGACAGATATCAGTATGACACTGACTGAAACTTAAAAATAATCTGCTTACTTTCTCATAGCATGGATTTCATAACTTTCTGGATCCCCTATAAATCCTTATCTCTTGAGGCTTCAAACTAGGCTTGAAGTTAGCCCCCTCAGGCTCTGCTTTAAATCAAATCCAATGCTACATTTTCCATTCCTTACTGAAATTGATTCTCCCTGAAGCTGTGGGAGGAGAAAGTCCTTTTTGTCTCTGCTTCCTGAGTATGTCTTTAGCATCTCTCAAAGAGAAACAGAAAAGTTTAGAGAAAGTCATGTCTACTTTGCAATGAGTGTTCCTTAACCCCAAAACACCCAATGTGGGATAACAAATTATAACTTCCAGGTCCTTCTTATTCATGACTACTTTATTCATCTTATAGCTTAAAAATCTTGTTTCCATTAATGTAGTCAGTCACATTTGTTATTCATTTAACAAGAGAAAAAAAAGTAGTTCTGCTTTTCCTTAAGGTGTGGAAAGCCACATAAGAATCTTGTTTCCAATCAAACAGCAAGTAAATGCCTGATGATCTAAAAAATGTCTCTTGAGCTCATCACAAAGCTCAGGTTATGAGGCAACCATGGATTCTGAAGGTTAACAAGTTACTCCAAGGAGAAATAGGATACACAAACTTCTACTCTGGACAGGAACGGAAGGAAGTGGTGACCACCACATAAGCATGTAAGAATAAATAAGCAAAGTTTTTAATGAATACTTTAGGGCTGATTATGGAAAGCATGCCAATTTTGAATAACTGGGAAATAATTTTCAAGAAAAATTTGCACTCAGTTTCAAGCTTTTTCCAATAGGTCTCCATCAAGTACCTTCAAGAAAGAGGGGTCGGGCAAGAAAAATAAAGAAAATTCTATCTCAATCAAGAAGAGGAGTATGACAAAAAATCTACTGCATTTCTATACTTATATTTCTATAATAATGAGCTGGTGGAAAAAGAAATTAAGAAAACAATCCCATTTACAATCACAGCAAAAAGAGTAAAATACCAAGGAAAAAATTTAATTGAGGTAAAAGACTTGTACACTGAAAACTATAAGACATTGTTGAAATAAATTGAAGAAGACACAAATAAATGGAAAGACATTCTGTGCTCATGGATTGGAAGAATTAACATTGTTAAAAAGTCCATATTACCTAGAGTAATTTACAGATTCAGTGCAATTCCTATCAGAATCCCAAGGACATTTTTCACAGAAATAGAACAAAAAGATTCAAAATTTGTATGGAACCACAAAAGATCCCAAATGGCCAAAGCAATCCTGAGAAAAAAGAACTAAGCTGGAGGTATCACACTCCTTGATTTCAAAGTTACAAATCCATAATAATCAAAACAGCACAGAATTGGCAGAAAAAAATACATACATCAGTGTAACAGAATTGAGAGCCCAGAAATAAACCCATGCATATATGGACAATTAATATTACAAAAAAGGAGCAAAGAACATACAGTAGTGAAAGGATAGTCTCATCAGTAAATGGTGCTGGGAAAACAGGGCAGCCAATGCCAAAAAATGAAACTAGACCACTATTTCACACTATCTCAAATAAATAGGACTACGTCAGACTAAAAAGCTTCTGCACAGCAAAGGAAACCATCAACAAAACAGAAAGACAACCTACTGAATGGAAAAAGATAATCACAAATGATATACTCAATAAGGGGCCAATATCCAAAATATATAAAGAACTCATACAACTTAACAACAACAACAAAAAAAAGCCTGATTAAAAAATGGGCAGATAACCTGAATAGATATTTTTCCAAAGAAGACATACAGATGGCCAACAGGCACATGAAAATCTGTTCAACACTGTAATTATTAGGGAAATGCAAATCAACACCACAATGAGATATCACTGCTCCTACTAGAATGGCTATTATCAAAAAGGCAAGAAATAACGAGTGTGGGTGAGGATGTAGAGAAAAGGGAACCCTCATGCACTGTTGCTGGAAACGTAAATTGGTGCAGCCACTATGGAAAACAGTGTGGAGGTTCCTCAAAAAATTAAGAATAGAACTACAATATGATCCATCTATCCCAATTTTGGTATTTATCCAAAGAAAGGAAAACACTAATTCAAAAAATACATGCACTCTTATGTTTATCACAGCATTATTAACAATAGCCAAGATTTGAAAACCACTTAAGTGCCCATCAACAGATGAATAAATAAAGATGTGGTGCATATATATAGTAGTCCACAATGGACTACTTCTCTGTCATAGAAAAGGATGAAATCTTGCCCATTTGCAACAACACAAATGGACCTTGAAGGTATTATGCTAAGTAGAATAAGTCAGAGGAAGAAAGACAAATAATGTATTGTTTCACTCATGCATGGAATATTAAAAACAAACCAACAAATTAACAATCAAAATAAATGAACAAACTGAGCCAAATAAAAACAAGCATGTAGCTACAGAGGACAGGGTAAGTTTACCAGAGGGGAAGGAGTGGGGGAAAGGGTGAAATGGGTAAAGGGGGTGAACTGTATGGTGACAGATGGAAACAATTTTTAGCGATGAACACACTGTAGGGTATACAGAATAGAAATATAATGTTGTACACATGAAATTTATATAATATCATAAACCAATATTACCTCAATGAAAGAATAGTAATTAATTCCAAAATTATAAAAAAAAGAAAAAAAAAGAATAGAGGATGAAACTCTCCTGTCCTCATAACCCAAAGATACACTACTTGTGGGGAAAGGAGTAGAAGCCACAGTCATCTGTCACTTTTGAAAAGACATGAAATGTTTTTGAGCCTAGGTTTCTGCCCTAAAAGACTAGGTCTGCTACCACTAGGGATAGGCAGTAAAATCTTTCCTTACAGCAGGAAGATATAATAATTATTAGCATTTATGCAGCTAATGAGAGATGATCAAAATATGTGAAGTGAAAACTGAGAGAACTACAGGGAGAAACAGACAGTTCTAAATAATATTTGGAGATTTCAATATCCTACTTTCAATAATGAATGGAACAAACAGAAGATAAATTTAAAAATAGAGAACTTAAATAACACAATAAATCATCTAACAGACATATACAGAACACTTTACCCCCAAACAACAGCATTTACATTTTTCTCAAGTGCACACTGGACATTTTTCAGGATAGATTATATGATACATCATAAATTAAGTCTCAATAGATTTAAAAAGATAGATATTATACAAAGTATATTTTCTGACCACAACAGGATGAAGTCAGAAATCAGTAACAGGAGTAAAACTGGAAATTTCACAAATCTGTAGAAATTAAAGAACTAACTCTTAAACAACCAATGTGTCAAGGAAGAAGTCACACCCTGAAGAATTAGAGAACACTTAGAGATGAATGAAAACAAAACCAGAGCATACCAAAATGTACGTGATACAGCAAAAATGGTGTTAAGGGGGAAATTTATAGCTATAAATGCTTATATTAAGAAGATAAGAAAGGTCTCAAATCAACAACATAACTTTTCAATTTAAGGAAGTTGAAAAAGAAGAGCAAACTAAAGCTACCGCTAGCAGAAGGAAGCATATAATAAAGATTAGAGCAGAGATAACTGAAATAGAGAAGAGATAAATGATAGAGAAAAATAGTGAAACCAAAAGTTGGTTCTATGAAAGATCAAGACAATTGACAAAGATTTAGCTCTATGGACTAAGAAAAAAGAGAGAAGACAAATTACTAAAATCAAAAAATATCAATAACTAGTATTGGTAAGGATATGAAAATTGGAACCCTGTGCATTGTTGGCAGGAGTGTAAAATGGCATAGCTGCTGTGGGAAACAGTAGGGCGGTCCCTCAAAAAATTGAATACAGTCATTACCATATAATCCAGCAGTTCTACTTCTGGGTACAAAATAATTGAAAGTAGAGTCTGGAGGAGATATTTATACACTGGTGTTAATATCAGCATTATTCACAATAACTAAAATTTGGAAGCAACCCCAGTGAATTGATAAGCAAAATGTAATATATACATGCAATGGAAAACTATCAGTCTTAAAAGGAAACGAAATTCTAATGTGCTACAACATGGATGCATCTTGAGAACATTATGCCAAGTGAAATTGAGTCGCAAAAAGACAAATACTGTATGATTTCACTTACATGAGGTACTTAAAGTAGTCAAAATCATAGAGACAGAAGGTAGAAAGGTAATTGTCAAGGGTTGGTGTGGGAAGGAAGGGGGAGTTATTGTTTAATGAGAGTAAAGTTTCAGTTGTACAAGATGAAAAATTCTATGGAGATGGATGGTGGTGGAGGTTATGCAACATTATGAATATGTTTACTATTACCGAACTGTGCACTTAAAATGGTTGATATGGTAAATTTTATCATAGTGTCTCTCACATGTGTATTAGAGTCCTAAAAGGAAAAGAGTGAAAGAATGAAGCAGTGCTTTTGGGGAAATTTAGAGCATTAAAATCTTGTATATTAGAAAAGAAAATATATTTCCAATCAATAATATAAGATTCCACCCTTTGAGACTAGTACAGTCTTATTCTGAGCTGATCCTAAGTGCATCCAGATTGTAGAGGCTGGTTTAAAATATTTATTTCCTCTTCTCATCAGTTAAATTTTCAGCCTCTATGCAGTTAGTCTCAGGAGGTATCTAGGAAATTACTGTTTCCTTTATCTCCCTGACCCCTTCCTTTTCCAGTATACTAGGTGTTCTAACCAGGAATTATCACTTGGAGTGCCTTCCTGAGAAAGCAATGGGGATCTTCAGGGTAGATAGCTCCTTACACTTATGACTGCGAGTCAGAGTAGAATTTTCTGAGTCTTCAGAGTATAGTATCTATAGAAAAATATTTTTATTTGCTTCTCTTATTTTTATATTATCATTTTATGTGCTAATTCAAGCTCTATTGATTTTTACTTTGTATCAAATGCACTCATATTATTAATGGACATATTTAACTAAATTTTGTTCTAGTTAATATCAATTATTCAGCATCTCAACTCTCTTTCTAAACAAGAAAAGAACTTTACCATATTTTACCTAATAAGTATGTGCTCCAGCTTCCAAAATACTTTGTATTTTATAGAAGCTTAATTTTAAAGTATTTCTACAAAAAATATTTTTATTATCAGTTTATAATTACATGTATCTATTTAGTTTATGTGTAATGATGTTTCCTTGTATCTCATAGTTTTTTCTAGGTTCATTTTTTAAAAAATTCTGAACTTTATACTC